>NC_084625.1:52551346-52586346 GCF_033978795.1 Nerophis ophidion | reverse complement strand
ATACATGATACATATCGACATGTTACATATCGACATGTTACATTTATACATGTTACATATCTTACTGTTACGTATCTGCATGTTATGTATCTACATGTTACATATCTCTATGATACGTATCAACATGTTATGTATGTACATGTTACATATGTACATGTAAAGTATCTACGTTACGTATTGACATGTTACGTATCTACATGTTACGTATCTACATGTTACGTATCTACATGTTTCGTATCTACATGTTATGTATCGACATGTAAAGTATCTACATGTTATTTATCAGTAGAATTGTTGTTTTTTCTTATTCCCGTTCTCCAAGATGTTATTACTTGCATGCACTTTGTTTGTCCGTTTTGAAGTTTTTCAAAGGCAGTATAGTACTGATTTCAATCAATTAGTATCGCGGTACTTCATAAGTAGCAGTATACCGAACAACCCTAGTAGGAACTCAACAAAAACCAAGTCTTGCACATTGAACTTAACGGCAAAGACTACTTCCTAACATTGCAACACATGGTAGTCTATGCACTATCACAGATCAGGAAGTGTTAAACGAATAAAACAGATGTGAAAAGTACAGGCGCTATGACCACATAACCAGGATAAGCTCTGTCAAATGCTAACCTTAGTGAGCGTTCTACAGCAAATTGCCAGTTGAGGTGTCATGGCGGAGTTGTGCAGTTGAGGTATTGCCGCGGTTGAAATTCACATTTTGCAGCAAGTGAAGCCCTCTTACAAAAGCTGCCTGCATGAATGGATATGGACGTCTGCGCTTACCGCCGGATTACAACAGACTCAAGGAAAGAAAGGAAAATGATTTGGTGGCCCCCGCCACAGATTTAGAGGTTAATTCCTCAAGACGTGGCGGCTGACCGACTTTCAAAAGGGAGTCAGAATGGACTGAAGTTAAAATCCAAATTACAGCTCGACATGAATATTGTGTTTGCCCTCCTGACGTTGTCGCCTCAATAATATGTCCTGGGACTATTCCGCTGGCGGTCCGCAGGCCACATCCGGCCCGCGGTACTTTTTAAATTGGCCCGCCAAATAGTCTTGATGGAAGCATTCGAACTCGGGTTGACCATGTATGTAGTACCACCGCCACACCACAGGGGGCAACAGCGAGTCATATGTGTCAGTGAAGCAGCAGTGGGCTGAAGAGAAGAAATCTACTCACTCAACCCAGGAAAACAAATCTAAAGAAAACCTTAGACATACAATAAAGCTGCAAGCAGTGATGGACGGGACCGACTTTTGCTGGTGTTTCCTGCCTTCACCCATTCCACGTGTCTTTACCTGCACATTACCTACCTTCCCTGCATCCTGGGGTCACACTGGTGCTTCTTTCTTTCAACCATACACGCTGGTGCTTCCTGCCATCACCCAGACAACATATCTTTACCTGCACATTACCTACCTTCTCTGTATCCTGGAGTCAAACTGGTGCCTCCTTCTTTCACCCAGTCAACATATCTTTACCTGCACATTACCTACCTTCTCTGTATCCTGGAGTCAAACTGGTGCCTCCTTCTTTCACCCAGTCAACATATCTTTACCTGCACATTACCTACCTTCTCTGTATCCTGGAGTCAAACTGGTGCCTCCTTCTTTCACCCAGTCAACATATCTTTACCCGCACATTGCCTACCTTCTCTGTATCCTGGTGTCAAACTGGTGCCTCCTTCTTTCACCCAGTCAACATATCTTTACCTGCACATTACCTACCTTCTCTGTATCCTGGACTCAAACTGGTGCCTCCTTCTTTCACCCAGTCAACATATCTTTACCCGCACATTACCTACCTTCGCTGCATTGTGTGGTCACGCTGGTGCTTCCTGCTTCTAAGCGGCCATCTTGAGACGGCAGCAATTCTTTAAAGGCTCATAAAAGCAAAACCGGAGCAGTTAGAAAAACTCTTTGCGCAACTTTTAATCAGAAGGGCTCAATCTCTCTCCTGTGCGAGTTTGAAGCCGACACAACAAACGCGCTCAGAGGAGATAATGTTTGAAAAAAGGTGATGGGTTTTTACAAAACTTTTTTTTTGAAGGGGTAATTGCCAACTTCCTGTTGATTTTTGCTGAAGGATGTCAATGAATGAAATGTAGGTCTAAGTGAGACCTACATAGAGGTTTCATGTCTGTACGACATTCCTACTGGAAGTTACATGCAGTTTTGTCTGAGTTATCTTCCTAGGAGCATTTTTATCTGTTTTATTCCTAGGGGACGCTAGAGCGCAATTTTAAGTTTTGGGGTTTGTTTTTTCTATTAGATCGCAATTTTCCCCAGTCCTGATGTGTGTGTCCAGTTTGATGAGTTTTGAAGCATTTTACGAAGGTCAAATTACAGCTCAAAGAGGCAAAAATTAATTTTTTTAGGAAACTTTTGTTTTGAAGGGGTGTTTGCCAACTTCCTGTTGATTTTTGCTGAAGGATGTCACATTATGAAATATAGGTCTGAGTCAGACCGACATAGAGGTGTTTCTTTCATGTCTCTATGTCATTCCCAATGGAAATTACACACAGTTTTGTCTGTGTTTTCCTATGGGGCGCTAGAGCACAATTTTAAGTTTTGGGGTTTAGTTTTTTATTAGATTGCAATTTTCGCCAGTCCTGATGTGCGTGTAAAATTTGGTGAGTTTTGAAGCATGTTAAGGGGGTCAGATTAAAGCTCAAAGAGGCGGCGGTATAATAATAATAAAACCTTAGAAATAAAATAGGGTCCTCTGTCCCTAAGGGACATTCGGTCCCTAATAAATTGTAAAAATCGGATTTTAAACAATGACTGGACAACAGATAATGAATGTCATCGTTTCCTGTAGGACCTTTTTTATTGGCGGACACATTGTTACAGACAAGCAATTTGTTTGTTTTGTATTAAAATTGCTGACCTTGTGATGTTTTTTTATGTTTGTGGTGGTGTTGATTATGGTTTGAGAGTAACGATCTAAGCTCGTTAAACACATGTAGCGCTTAAATTGACCAGTAGAGGGCGACAACACTAATAGTGACAAGTCACATACAATGTTTGGTGTGTGAATGTTGTGTCATTTCTAAATATAGTTTGTGTGAATATCTCAACACTAAACCTTCTATTTTATTTATATAAAATACACAATGGATGTTATTTATGTAAAATGCACAATAGACGTTATACTTTTGTTTGTATTTTTAGTCTTACAAACGTAAATGAAGTGTGGATCCAAATATAAGGAAAATAATTAAAAAGAAGGAACATCAATCCTCAAAAATCCTCTTTTTCGTCATGCTGTTAACTATCTGCGCACGCTGGAAACGAGTAGCCAGGGCAGAATAATTGAATGATTGAAACTTTTATTAGTAAATTGCACAGTACAGTACATATTCCGTACAATTGACCACTAAATGGTAACACCCCAATAAGTTTATCAGGTTGTTTAAGTCGGGGTCCACGTTAATCAATTCATGGTAACAATAATAGAATAATGATCTTATTGACGGTGTGTAAAAAAAGTCTACTCACTCAACCCAGAAAAAACTAATATAAATAAATCACAAAAATCAGACTTTTAACACAAAGTAAGAATGTTCTGCCCCGAGCAAGTGCTCCAGTTGTTGTTTCCTGCAGGACCTTTTTTATTGGCGGACACATTGTTGCAGACAAGCAGCAACGATGCTAGAACGATTTATAACGAAACTTGGTCAAACATTTGTAAGTAGTTATAATTTGTTGCTTCTGTATTGAAATTGATGCACTTTGTAATGTCTTCTGTATTCGTAATTGTGTTGTTTTTTTGTCTAAGAGTAACGATCAAACCTCGTTAAACACATGTAGCACTAAATCTGACCAGTAGAGGTCGACAACACTAATAGTGACAAGTCACATACAATGTTTGGTGTGTGAATGTGAAGTAATTGCTATATATGGTTTATTGTGTAAATACTCATCCATCCATACTTTTTCTACCGCTTCTTCCCTTCGGGGTCGCGGGGGGTGCTGGAGCCTATCTCAGCTACAATCGGGCGGAAGGCGGCGTACACCCTGGACAAGTCGCCACTTCATCTCAGTTGTGTGAATATATTTACACTAAACGTTCTATTTTATTTATGTAAAATGCACAAAGGATGTTATACTTTTGTTTATATTATCAGTCTTAATAACATAAATGAAGAAGTGTGGGGGAAAAAAAGGAGGAAAATAATTGAAAAGACGGAACATCAATCCTCAACAAAAAACGGAGCTTCTTTTTCGTCATGCTGTTAACTATCTGCACACGCCGGAAATGATTAACGACGTTAGAATAATGAACTTTTTGGCAGTGACAAGTCTAAATAAACTGCAAAAATCTGACTTTTTAACACAAAGTAAGAATGTTCTGCCCTGTGCAAGTGTTACAGTCATTGTTTCCTGTAGGACCTTTTTTATTGGCGGACACATTGTTGCAGACAAGCAGCAACGATGGTAGAAGAATTTGTAAATCGATATAATTTGTTCGTTTTGTATTAAAATTGCTGACTTTGTGATTTTTTTTTTTTGTATTCGTGTTCGTGTTGTTTTTTGTCTGAGAGTAACGATCTAACCTCGTTAAACACATGTAGTGCTAAATCTGACCAGTAGAGGCCGACAACACTGATAGTGACAAGTCACATACAATGTTTGGTGTGTGAATGTTGTGTAATTTCCAAATATAGTTTAATGTGTTAATATATTAACGGTTTAACTCGGTTGGTAGAGTGGCCGTGCCAGCAACTTGGGGGTTGCAGGTTCGATTCCCGCTTCCACCATCCTAGTCACTGCCGTTGTGTCCTTGGGCAAGACCCTTTACCCACCTGCTCCCAGTGCCACCCACACTGGTTTAAATGGAACTTAGATATTGGGTTTCACTATGTAAAGCGCTTTGAGTCACTTGAGAAAAAAGCGCTATATAAATATAATTCATTTCACTAAACTTTCTATTTTATTTGTGTAAAATATGCAACAGACATTATGCTTTTGTTTGTATTTTCTTGCTTACAAACGTAAATAAAGAAGTGTGGAAACAAAAATGAGGAAAATAATTTAAAGGACGGAACATCAATCCTCAACAAAAAAACGGATCTTCTTTTTCGTCATGCTGTTAACTATCTGCACACGCCGGAAACGAGTGGACATTCTTTATGTAAAATACACAATTGACGTTACACTTTGGTTTATAATTCCAGTCTTACAAACATAAATGAAGAAGTATATCCTTACATCACACTCAAATTTATAAGCGCAGGCCTAGATTTACCGCATGCCTTTGGTAAGCGCCGGAGTGAGAAGAAAATTTAAATTAATTAGCGCCCCGGCGGCAATTCAAGGAAATACGGTAGGTCTGGAAGGTGTCCTGGTGAAAGACCACGTCTGGCCCCTGAGTCATTGGGCCCCCTTCATGATTTAGTTGAAGGGCCCCGGCACATCCTTTTCACGTCAGGCACATTTTTCAAAGTTATTTATCTTTCACTGCAGCCCGGAGCCTAAATCATCGGCCATAAAAAAGTGTCCCAGTGCTGAGTCACAAAAGGAGCGTTCCTCCCGGCTTTGACATCACGCTGTGACCCATGAACACTATTTTCTCCCCCCCGCCCCCACACTTAATCACCGTCTAAACCGCGGGCCAACAAATGGGCCGGGTCCGGGTCCTGTTCTAACAGCGTGGTCCGCGTAAGAGCGATGAAACAGTACATTAAAAATCCCCTTTTTACGATCATATCACACTTGTCGCTGATCCATTAGAAGCTCCGTCTGCCAAGCAATGAGGATCTTAATTGCACAATTAATTCCAGCCTGCGATTGATGTGACAGACGGATCGGCGGCAGACAAACGCGTGACAGCGCCGGCGATAATTATAGCCGTCTAATGGCCCGTTTCGTAAGCGGCGATCCTGGTGGCCTGCTTTAGAAATCTCCCTTATTCTGGTTTAGCAGCTGCACCGTGATGAAGGCAGATTGTCCGTGTCACCAATCACACGACTTTCTCACTTTGTTAGAAATAGCAGGAAGACTTGGTAACTTCCGATCAAAACATCAATCATTAAGGTGGCTGATCCCGCGTTGTTCAACGTTGTCGTGTGTGCTGAAAACAAACAAATCAGGCAATAAAGTCAACTCATGCACTTAATGATTACACATTAAAGTAAAAGTACTAACCCTGTTTCCATATGAGTTGGGAAATTGTGTTAGATGTAAATATAAACAGAATACAATGATTTGCAAATCCTTTTCAAGCCATATTCAGTTGAATATGCTACAAAGACAACATATTTGATGTTCAAACTCATAAACTTTATTTTTTTTTGCAAATAATAATTAATTTAGAATTTCATGGCTGCAACACGTGCCAAAGTAGTTGGGAAAGGGCATGTTCACCACTGTGTTACATCACCTTTTCTTTTAACAACACTCACTAGGGGGCGGCATAGCTCGGTTGGTAGAGTAGCCGTGCCAGCAACTTGAGGGTTGCAGGTTCGATTCCCGCGTGTGCCGCCCTAGTCACTGCCGTTGTGTCCTTGGGCAAGACACTTTACCCACCTGCTCCCAGTGCCACCCACACTGCTTTAAATGTAACTTAGATATTGGGTTTCACTATGTAAAGCGCTTTGAGTCACTTGAGAAAAAGCGCTATATAAATATAATTCACATTCACTTCACAATAAACGTTTGGGAACTGAGGAAACTAATTGTTGAAGCTTTGAAAGTGGAATTCTTTCCCATTCTTGTTTTATGTAGAGCTTCAGTCCTTCAACAGTCCGGGTCTCCGCTGTCCTATTTTACGCTTCATAATGCGCCACACATTTTCCATGGGAGACAGGTCTGGACTGCAGGCGGGCCAGGAAATTACCCGATCATTTTTTTTTTTTTTTACGAAGCCACACTGTTGTAACACGTGGCTTGGCATTGTCTTGCTGAAATAAGCAGGGGCGTCCATGAAAAAGAAGGCGCATATGTTGTTCCAAAATCTGTATGTACCTTTCAGCATTAATGGTGCCTTCACAGATGTGTAAGTTACCCATGCCTTGGACACTAATGCACCCCCATACCATCACACATGCTGGCTTTTACACTTTGCGTCGATAACAGTCTGGATGGTCCGCTTCCCCTTTGGTCCGGATGACACGATGTCGAATATTTCCAAAAACAATTTGAAATCTGGACTCGACAGACCACAGAACACTTTTCCACTTTGCATCAGTCCATATTAGATGATCTCGGGCTCAGAGAAGCCAGCAGTGTTTCTGGATGTTGTTGATAAATGGCTTTCGCTTTGCATAGTAGAGCTTTAACTTGCACTTACAGATGTAGCGACCAACTGTATTTAGTGACAGTGGTTTTCTGAAGTGTTTCTGAGCCCATGTGGTGATATCCTTTAGAGATTGATGTCGGTTTTTGATACAGAGGGATTGAACGTCATTCAATGTTGGAGTGATTTCTCCAGATTCTCTGAACCTTTTGATGATATTATGGAGCGTAGATGTTGAGATCCCCTAAATTTCTTGCAATTACACTTTGAGAAAGGTTGTTCTTAAACTGTTTGACTATTTGCTCTCGCAGTTGTGGACAAAGGGGTGTACCTCGCCTCATCCTTTCTTGTGAAAGACTGAGCATTTTTTTGGGAAGCTGTTTTTATAGCCAATCATGGCACCCACCTGGTCCCAATTAGCCTGCACACCTGTGGGATGTTCCCAATAAGCGTTTGATGAGCATTCCTCAACTTTATCAGTATTCATCAAATTCTAAAGTAGTGATTATTTGTAAAAAAAAATAAAGTTTGAGTTTGAACATCAAATATGTTGTCTTTGTAGCATATTCAACTGAATTTGGGTTGAAAAGGATTTGCAAATCATTGTATTCTGTTTATATTTAACACAATTTCCCAACTCATATGGAAGCGGGGTTTGTACCAATAATAGTCACACACACGAAATGTGTCCTCTGCATTTGACCCATCCTTTTGTTCACCCCACCGGGAGGTGAGGGGAGCAGTAAGCATCAGCGGCGGCCGCGCCCGGGAATCATATTTTGGTGATTTAACCCCCAATTCCAACCCACAAACACGTTGTCATGTGCGGTGAAAACCAACAAATCGCACAACAAAGTGTACTGATGCATTTAATGACCGCACATTAGGATTTGTGGTGCATGTCTCGGCCTGCTTCTTCGCACAAAGCCACTCAGTCACGCTCCGTCTCACTTTAACAGGAATCAGGCGGTGATAAACGGCGCTAACTTGATGCTTGGGAGCCAGCCCACCCCTCCCCCCGAAAAAAAAAAAATCACATAGTCGGTGTTAATATAATCAGAGGAGTTCTCGCTAATTAGGTGCTAGCGACGGAACATATTTTTAATGTATGTATTCTGCCGCGACAAAAGCTCGTTAACACCAATTACTGAGTGCATGGACGAGGGAACATTGCTTCCATAAAAGCAGCTCAATGTCAGGCAAACATACTCATAACCTTAACTTAGGAGCTTAATTGGTACTTTGAAGAAGTTCTTAAATGCAAAACCAACATTTCTCATCTATATGTAGCTGTTTCTGTCATTTTGCATCCGCATAAATCACAAAAATAAATTAAAGCTGCAAGCAGCTTTGGTCGGGCACGCCTTTGGCTGCTGCCCCCGCGACCCAAACCCGGATAAGCGGTAGAAGCATGGATAGTAGCTACTATTATAGGGTATTTTGTGTAGAATTTTGAGGACAAAAAATGATTTAATTCCATTTTACATTGTCATTGTCTACTGTTAGCCATAAGTGTCCCAATACTTTTGCCTAGTGTTAGTCCTAAGTGTCCCAATACTTTTGCCTAGTGTTAGTCCTAAGTGTCCCAATACTTTTGCCTAGTGTTAGTCCTAAGTGTCCCAATACTTTTGCCTAGTGTTAGTCCTAAGTGTCCCAATACTTTTGCCTAGTGTTAGTCCTAAGTGTCCCAATAATTTTGCCTAGTGTTAGTCCTAAGTGTCCCAATACTTTTGCCTAGTGTTAGTCCTAAGTGTCCCAATACTTTTGCCTAGTGTTAGTCCTAAGTGTCCCAATACTTTTGCCTAGTGTTAGTCCCAAGTGTCCCAATACTTTTGCCTAGTGTTAGTCCTAAGTGTCCCAATACTTTTGCCTAGTGTTAGTCCTAAGTGTCCCAATACTTTTGCCTAGTGTTAGTCCCAAGTGTCCCAATACTTTTATCCAGTGGTAGTAGCCATCTTGAGACAACAGCAGCGCAGCAGCATCAGCGCAGTTGATCTTTGAAGGGTCATAAAATCAAAACCGGAGCAGTAATCAAAAATCTGTTCAATACTTTTAATCAGAAGGGTTCAAACTCTCTCCTCTGCGAGTTTGAAGCCGAAACGACAAAGGCGCTCAGAGGAGATAACTTTTGAAGAAAGGTGACGGGTTTTTACAAAACTTTTGTTTTGAAGGGGTAATTGCCAACTTCCTGTTGATTTTTGCTGAAGGATGTTAGTTATTAAAATGTAGGTCTAAGTGAGACCTACATGGAAGTTTTTGTTTCATGTCTCGCCGACATTCCTACCGGAAGTTACAGGCAGTTGTGTTTGTGTTTTCTTCCTAGGAGCAGTTTTTTCCGTGTTTTATTCAAAAATTGCGTTAGAGCGCAATTTTGAGTTTTGGGGTTTTTTTTTTTTACTAGATCGCACATTTTGCCAGTCCTGATGTGTGTGTCAAGTTTGGTGAGTTTTGAAGCATTTTAGGGGGGTCAAATTACAGCTCAAAGAGGCAAAAATAGCATTTTTTGCGAAACTTTTGCTTTGAATGGGTTTTTGCAAAATTTTTATTGATTTTTGCCCTAGAAGATACGATTATGAAATTTAGGCCTAAGTCAGCCCTACATAGAAGTTTTTGTTTCATGTCTCTACGACATTCCTAACGGATGTTACAAGCAGTCTGTTTTTTTTTTTTAACTAGGGGGCGGTTTGGTTGCTTAATAAGTTGGTCTGCCGGACCAGACTGATGTGTGTGTCAAATTTGGTGAGTTTTGAAGCATGTTAAGGGGGTCAAATTACAGCCATGGGCAGGGCGGACCCTAAAAATAATTAAAGCTGCAAGCAGTGACGGACGGGACCGACTTTTGCTGGTGTTTCCTGCCTTTACCCATTCAACATATCTTTACCTGCACATTACCTACCTTCCCTGCATCCTGGGGCCACACTGGTGCTTCTTTCTGTCACCCATACACGGTGGTGCTTCCTGCCAGCACCCAAACATATCTTTACTTGCACATTACCTGCCTTTTCTGTATCCTGGAGTCAAACTGGTGCCTCCTTCTTTCACCCAGTCAACACATCTTTACCTGCACGTTACCTACCTTCCCTGCATCCTGGACTCAAACTGGTGCCTCTTTCTTTCACCCATACATGCTGGTGCTTCCTGCCATCACCCAGACAACATATCTTTACCCGCACATTACCTACCTTCTCTGTATCCTGGAGTCAAACTGGTGCCTCCTTCTTTCACCCAGACAACATATCTTTACCTGCACATTACCTGCCTTCTCTGTATCCTGGAGTCAAACTGGTGCCTCCTTCTTTCACCCAGTCAACATATCTTTACCCGCACATTACCTACCTTCTCTGCATTGTGTGGTCACGCTGGCGCTTCCTGCTTTTAAGCGACCATCTTGAGACGGCATCAGCGCAGCTGTTCTTTGAAGGCTCGTAATATCAAAACCGGAGCAGTCATTAAAACTCTTTTCTCAACTTTTAATCAGAAAGGTTCAATCTCTCTCCTGTGCGAGTTTGAAGCCGACACAACAAACGCGCTCAGAGGAGATAATGTTTGAAAAAAGGTGATGGGTTTTTACAAAACTTTTGTTTTGAAGGGGTAATTACAGACTTCCTGTTGATTTTTACTAAAGGATGTAAATGAATGAAATGTAGGTCTAAGTGAGATCTACATAAAAGTTTTTGTTTCATGTCTCTACGACATTCCTACCGGAAGTTACAAGCAGTTTTGTCTGTTTTCTTCTCAAGAGCAGTTTTGTCAGTGTTTTATTTCTAGGGGGCGCTAGAGCGCAATTTTGAGTTTTGGGTTGTTTTTTTTTACTAGATCGCAATTTTCGCCAGTCGTGATGTGTGTGTCCAGTTTGGTGAGTTTGAAGCATTTGAAGGGGGTCAAATTACAGCTCAAAGAGGCAACAATGACATTTTTTAGGAAACTTTTGTTTTGAAAGGGTTTTTGCCAACTTCCTGTTGATTTTTGCTGAAGGTGGAATGGTTTGAATCGATTGAAATATGTGGGAATTGTGGAAGTTTGAAAAATGTCCTATTCATTTCAATGGGAACTTCCTGGAAATTTGGGGAAAACAGGGAACTTTTCCAGTTCAAAAATCAACGTAGTTGTTTGTCCTTATTAAGAGGAAGTTTTTTGATGGTGGAACAATTGAACAAAAAGTTAAAGGAGTAGTCGACAGAAAAAAGGTGGGAATTCCTGGACATTTTAGAAACTTATAACAATGATATTTGAATGTCCAGAATAAGTGGAATATGTCAAAGGTGGAATGGTTTGAATCAGTTGAAAAATGTGGGAATTGTCTAATTTGGATACATGTTCTATTCAATTAATTGAACTTCCTGGAAATTTGGGGAAAACTGAATTTTTCCAGTTCCAAAAACATCTTAGTTTGTTGTCCTGATTCAGAGGAATGTTTTGATGTTGGAGCCATTGAACAATGTCGAAGGTGTGGTCGACAGGAAAAAAGGTGGTAAATGGGGTTTAAAAAAAATGGAAATTCCTGGAAATTTTAGAAACTTGGAAAAATGATAGTTTGAATGTCCAGAATGAGTGGAATATGTCGAAGGTGGAATGGTTTGAATTGGTTGTAAAATGTGGGAATTGTCTAACTTGGATACATGTTCTATTCATTTCTTTGAACTTCCTGGAAATTTGGGAATTTGAGGAAAACTTAATTTTTCCAATTCAAAAACAACTTAGTTTTTTGTCCTGGTTCAGAGGAATGTTTTGATGGTGGAACGATTGAACAATGTCGAAGGTGTGGTCGACAGGAAAAAAGGTGGAAAATGGGGTTTAAAAAAAATGGAAATTCCTGGAAATTTTAGAAACTTGGAAAAATGATAGTTTGAATGTCCAGAATCAGTAGAATATATCGAAGGTGGAATGGTTTGAATTGGTTGAAAAATGTGGGAATTGTCTAACTTGGATACATGTTCTATTCATTTCTTTGAACTTCCTGGAAATTTGGGAATTTGTGGAAAACAGGGAATTTTTCCCAGTTCAAAAACAACTTAGTTTTTTTTCCTGATTCAGAGGAATGTTTTGATGGTGGAGCCATTGAACAAAAGGTGGAAAAATAAGTTTTGAAAAAAAAACGGGAATTCCTGAAATTTTTTGGGAACTTGCAAGAATTATACTTTGAATGTCCAGAATAAGTGAAATATGTCAAAGGTGGAATGGTTTGAATTGGTTGAAAAATGTGGGAATTGTCTAACTTGGATACATGTTCTATTTATTTCATTGAACTTCCTGGAAATTTGGGGAAAACAGGAAATTTTTCCCAGTTCAAAAACAACTTAGTTTGTCATCCTGATTCAGAGGAATGTTTTGATGGTGGAGCCATTGAACAATGTTGAAGGAATAGTCGACAGAAAAAAGGTGGAAAATGGGGTCAAAAAAAAAAGGGAATTCCTGGAAATTTTTTAAACTTGCAAGAATTATACTTTGAATGTCCAGAATAAGTGGAATATATCGAAGGTGGAATGGTTTGAATTGGTTGAAAAATGTGGGAATTGTCTAACTTGGATACATGTTCTATTCAATTCATTGAACTTCCTGGGAATTTGGGGAAAACAGGAAATTTTTTCCCAGTTCAAAAACAACTTAGTTTTTTTTCCTGATTCAGAGGAATGTTTTGATGGTGGAGCCATTGAACAAAAGGTGGAAAAATAAGGTTTGAAAAAAAAACGGGAATTCCTGAAATTTTTTGGGAACTTGCAAGAATTATACTTTGAATGTCCAGAATAAGTGAAATATGTCAAAGGTGGAATGGTTTGAATTGGTTGAAAAATGTGGGAATTGTCTAACTTGGATACATGTTCTATTCAATTCATTGAACTTCCTGGAAATTTGGGGAAAACAGGAAATTTTTCCCAGTTCAAAAACAACTTAGTTTGTCATCCTGATTCAGAGGAATGTTTTGATGGTGGAGCCATTGAACAATGTTGAAGGTGTAGTCGACAGGGAAAAATAGGGTTTGAAAAAACGTAAATTCCTGGAATTTTTTGAAACTTGGAAAAATGATAGTTTAATGTCCAGAATAAGTAGAATATGTTTTGAATCGGTTGAAAAATGTGGGAATTGTCTAACTTGGAAACATGTCTTATTCATTTCAATGGGAACTTCCTGGAAATTTGGGAATTTTGGGGAAAAGTGGGATTTATAACAAATAATATTAGGATCATGAATGAGCTCAATTTGTTATTGTTGGAATTGTTTAAATCAGTTAAGAAATGTTGAAGTAGTAACCGTTTTTTCAATAGAAAAACGGTATTACGGAATGTCGGGAAAAGCGGGGTGCGACGCCAGCGTACAAGAAACATGATCCATGACCAAGTGTGCGATACACACCATTTCTGCTTTGGTGCGGCGCAGAGAATCCAATAAAAAATAAAAATAAATCCGTGTCCCATTATGCAAGAAGGGTATGTCGCTAAGTAATAAGTTTGTTAGGCCAGAGAGAGGCTTCACTACGGGCGTTGTGGCTTACCAACACACCGACACAGCAGGACGACCACCGGAGACTCTCGTTCATTAGCCGGGAAAAGGAGCGACCCTTCCTCTCCGTTCTCCGCTTAATTAGCCTTTTCATTTCCTTTCCGCCCGACTGGCCTCGTCACGTGCGGAGGAGGAAGGTGTGGCGAGCAGGTGCCGGCAAGCAAACGCCTCGTGGAGGCGAGAACCAGAGAAATTAATCACAATTAGCTCTCTTCACACACACGCACACACACACACACACACACACACACACACACACACACACACACACACACACACACATTGTGCCTGGGACAATTAAAGACTGCTGGTAAGTTCTTTCCAGACTTGGCGTGGTGTGCAGACAAAAAAGGTCATTGGGAATAAATGCAAAGAGGCTAAAAGAAGTCAGCCATGGGTGTAATTGCCCAGGTGCGATAGGTATTGTCACGCAGGATCCCTTGGGGCGGGGCACCCAGGGCGCTGACGTCAAAGCCAGGAAGACGAAACAAATCCAGAATTCATTCGGGTTCTTAACAAAAGTTGTTACAGGCGTTAAGTTATAGAAAATAAATGTATGAGAGACATGTTTTCATAGTCCGACATAGTCCCGATCGACATGTTTGTCCTCGGATCTGATCGATACTTTGACAACAGACTATATAAAACCCCGAAGCATTGGAGATGGTAAGCAGCACCAAGTTCCCTAGACACCGGAGCTCTTGTAAGAAGAGCTCAGCAGCACATGCACTTTTTGTGACGGATGGAAAAAGCACGGCTCCCTTGCCCTCCGTTCTGTCCATCTTATTCCGCTTATCCTAGGTCGGGGCGCGGGGGCAGCAGCCTAAGCAGGGAAGCACAGTCTTCCGTCTCCCCGGCCACTTCGTCCAGCTCCTCCCGAGTCGTTCCCAGGCCAGCCGGGAGACATAGTCCGTCCTGAGACATCCCCGGTCAGATGTGCCCTAAACACCTCCCTAGGGAGGCACCAAGGGCGCTGACGTCAAAGCGAGGAAGACGAAACAAATCCAGAATTCATTCGGGTTCTTAACAAAAGTTGTTACAGGCGTTAAGTTATAGAAAATAAATGTATGAGAGACATGTTTTCATAGTCAGACATAGTCCCGATCGACATGTTTGTCCTCGGATCTGATCGATACTTTTAGCTCGGTTGGTAGAGTGGCCGCGCCAGCAACTTGAGGGTTGCAGGTTCGATTCCCGCCATCCTAGTCTCTGCCGTTCTGTCCTTGGGCAAGACACTTTACCCACCTGCTCCCAGTGCCACCCGCACTGGTTTAAATGTAACTTAGATATTGGGTTTCACTATGTAAAGCGCTTTGAGTCACTAGAGAAAAAGCGCTATATAAATATAATTCACTTCACTTCACTTTGACAACAGACTATACAAAACCCCGAAGCCAGAGAAGTTGTCACGTTGCGTGGCACAGCATTGGGGGTGGTAAGCAGCACCAAGTTCCTGGGGCTGCAGATAAGTGACAATATGAGCCGGTCCCTAGACACCGGAGCTCTTCTAAGAAGAGCTCAGCAGCACATGCACTTTTTGTGACGGATGGAAAAAGCACGGCTCCCTTGCCCCCCGTTCTGTCCATCTTATTCCGCTTATCCTAGGTCGGGGCGCGGGGGCAGCAGCCTAAGCAGGGAAGCACAGTCTTCCCTCTCCCCGGCCACTTCGTCCAGCTCCTCCCGAGTCGTTCCCAGGCCAGCCGGGAGACATAGTCCGTCCTGAGACATCCCCGGTCAGACGTGCCCTAAACACCTCCCTAGGGAGGCACCAAGGGCGCTGACGTCAAAGCGAGGAAGACGAAACAAATCCAGAATTCATTCGGGTTCTTAACAAAAGTTGTTACAGGCGTTAAGTTATAGAAAATAAATGTATGAGAGACATGTTTTCATAGTCAGACATAGTCCCGATCGACATGTTTGTCCTCGGATCTGATCGATACTTTTAGCTCGGTTGGTAGAGTGGCCGCGCCAGCAACTTGAGGGTTGCAGGTTCGATTCCCGCCATCCTACTCACTGCCGTTGTTTCCTTGGGCAAGGCACTGCTCCCAGTGCCACCCACACTGCTTTAAATGTAACTTAGATATTGGGTTTCACTATGTAAAGCGCTTTGAGTCACTAGAGAAAAAGCGCTATATAAATATAATTCACTTCACTTCACTTTGACAACAGACTATACAAAACCCCGAAGCCAGAGAAGTTGTCACGTTGCGTGGCACAGCATTGGGGGTGGTAAGCAGCACCAAGTTCCCGGGGGTACAGATAACTGACAGTAAGAGCCGGTCCCTAGACACCGGAGCTCTTGTAAAAAGAGCTCAGCAGCACATGCACTTTTTGTGACGGATCAAAAGAGTACGCTCCCTTGCGCCCCCGTTCTGTCCATCTTCTTCCGCTTATCCTAGCGGGGGGCAGCAGCCTAAGTAGGGAAGCCCAGACTTCTCTTTCCCCGGCCACTTCGTCCAGCTCCTCCCGAGTCGTTCCCAGGCCAGCTGGGAGACATAGTCTGTCCTGAGACATCCCCGGTCAGACGTGCCCTAAACACCTCCCTAGGGAGGCGTTCGGGTGGCATCCTAACCAGATGCCTGAACCACCTCACCTGGGTCCTCTCCATGTGGAGGAGCAGCGGCTTTACTTTGAACCCCCCACCCCCGGATGACAGAGTTCCTCACCCTATCTCTAAGGGAGAGACCCAAACTCATTTCTTGTCCTTCCGGTCATAACCTAAAGCTCATGACCATAGGGAGGCAGGGCAGTGGCAGGTTGCAGACCCCGGCCCTATGACATACTTTAATAAGCTCAGCTGAAGCCAAAAGAGGGTCGGTCAGTATTTCTAGTTCAGTGTGAGTTTGACAAGAGTTTTGTCTGTGGACTCGACACAAGTGTCAGGCTGCCTGACACTTGTGTCGAGTCCTCAGCCAGCAGCTCTCTTTTCCTGTCTAATGAAAATGTTAGGCTGCTCTCTCATCTTCCTGCCTCGGCCCGCTATTCCCACAACTCTTCAGTGGGCGGTTATTCCGTCATCGTGGCGTGTGCCGCAGCACTCCCGCCTCAAGCGCACATCATGAATCAGAGTCCATCCCAAGACTATTTTTACCTTCTGCCTAAAAGCCTCTCTGGGGGATGTTTGTCTGGATGTTGTTTTAATGTCGCTGGCTCATATTCAGTGAAGGTTCAGATTGACCCCAACGATGAATCATCAGTCCTGACTCTTTTGGCAATTTACTTTCCGGGTGCAACCAACTGCTTTATTACGATCGTAGAAGTCCATTGCATCATATCAGTGTCGGGATGGGCGATACGGCCTCAAATCTCTTGTACTAGTATACCGTATTTCCTTGAATTACTGCCGGGTCAAACTCACTTCGCCAAATAATTAGCATATGCTTAGTATTTCCACCGGGTCAAACTCGTCACGTCACGAGTGACACTTCCCCTGTCATCATTTTCAAAATGGAAGAGGCTGATTTCAATCATTTGAAATCGCATAAAGGGAAGAAGATTAAGAGCTATTCAGTAGGATGTAAGGTCCAAGCTATTGAATATGCTAAAAAGAACAGTAAGCAGCTATGTTTTATTAATATACCGTAGCTGCGTGTGTCAAATATGAGTCATTAAATTGGGTCCGGGGCACACCCTGGACCTCATCCAAGGCCAACACAGATAGACGGCATTCACACTCTAGGGCAGATTTAGTGTTGCCAATCAACCTATCCCTAGGTGCATGTCTTTGGAAGTGGGAGGAGCCCATCCCCAGGTGCGTGTATTTGGAAGTGGGAGGAGCCCATCCCCAGGTGCGTGTATTTGGAGGTGGGAAGAGCCTAGCCCCAGATGCATGTCTTTGGAGGGGGGAGGAGCCTAGCCCCAGGTGCATGTCTTTGGAGGTGGGAGGAGCCTATCCCCAGGTGCATGTACTTGGAGGTGGGAGGAGCCTATCCCCAGGTGCATGTCTTTGGAGGTGGGAGGAGCCTAGCCCCAGGTGCATGTCTTTGGAGGTGGGAGGAGCCTAGCCCCAGGTGCATGCATTTGGAGGTGGGAGGGGCCTATCCCCAGGTGCATGACTTTGGAGGTGTGAGGAGCCCACCCCCAGGTGCATGTGTTTGGAGGTGGGAGGGGTCTATCCTCAGGTGCATGTATTTGGAGGTGGGAGGGGCCTATCCTCAGGTGCATGTATTTGGAGGTGGGAGGAGCCTATCCCCAGGTGCATGTCTTTGTAGGTGGGAGGGGCCTATCCCCAGGTGCATGTCTTTGGAGGTGCGAGGAAGCCCACGCAGTCACGGGGAGAACATGCGAACCCCACACAGAAAGATCCCGAGCGCAGGATCGAACTCAGGACTACTCAGGACCTTGGTAGTGTGAGGCGCATGCAGTAACCCCTGTTCCACCGTACTGCCTGTGTTAGTCATCTTAAGATTGGTAATAAAAGTTAAAAATAGCAATTTTTTTTTCTGGGGGCTACAATATCCATCCATCCATCCATTTTCTACCGCTTATTCCCTTTCGGGGTCGCGGGGGGCGCTGGCGCCTATCTCAGCTACAATCGGGCGGACAATATATTACTTTTATTTGTTTTCAAGTAAAATAAAAAAAATATATATTTTAAAGGCGTGGCGATGATAAAAATGCGCCACATTTAATTACATGTAAGGGGATATTTATTATTGGTTTCAATATCAAATTCTGCTTATTGACATTTATATTCAAATTTGATCTCGCTGCTTGTTTAATCATGCACAAAAGATCTTTACCTGATAAGAGCGGTGGCTTTCGGGAGGTGTTGAGGGACGGTGGGATTTAACGGATGGTGATGCTCTGAAGGCTGCGGTGGTGGACCAAAACCCCACCGGCGGGTCGTACTGACAGGTGTCCGAAATGAGAGGAAAAAGGCAGAACAAAAAGGAGGGTGTGTGGGGACCGCGGTTGAAAAGAGCTTTCACCTGAACGCACCGCTGCATTCTAATAACTCCTCAGCCTGTGGAAGAAAGGAGGGAAAAAATGCACACCTTATGTTCTAACTTCCCTGGGCTTAACACCTCCTCCTAGCAGCTGTGAGGGCCACACACCTAGCGGCCATCCACCTGGCTCTCATTTAAATACAGTCCTGGTCAAAAGTATACATATTAGGGGTGGAACGGTACACACACAGCCTGGCAAACTTGGTAGTAAGAGGATATATGGGCTTATTTTTCTTCCACCATAGAAGTGGGTCAAAATCTATTTTTAATGCAATACAGCAACCCCTCGCGACCTCGAACGTGACAATCAGTATAAAAATGGATGGATGGTCTTAAATGTGCTGCTATGAAAACATTTGTTATTGCTTTAGCCCTGCCTGGCTGGCCGAGGAGAGGCTGCTGGAATGCGATGTTTGCACCACGCTCCTCCATCTCTTCCTAAAAGCGAGGTTGACTTGGGGGTGGTGCCGCCGCTTCAAATGGGTTAGCATGTTTGACGTGTTGTCAGAAGCGTACCCTACTGCTGCTCAACAATGTCGGCAAACCTCCGTCCTCCATTGTTGTATCGCACCGCGAAGCCGAAGTGTTCCCAAACGTGGGATGTTAACGAGACAGGAGGGTCTTCCAGCTCTGGCTTTTACATGTTGTCCTAGCCCGGTCGCTGCTAGCCTGCCGTGTGCATTTTTTACACAACCTGCGGTGCGCTACCTAATATGTCTGTGTGGAAACTCGTTCGAAACCCCCGTACCAAAACGGTTTAATAGAAATATAGTACCGTTACACCCCTAGTACATATACTTGTAAGGAACATCATGTCATGGCTGTCTTGAGTTTCTAATCATTTCTACAACTGTTATTTTGTGTTTGGGGGTCATTGTCCTGTTGGAACACCAAACTACACCCAAGACTCAACCTCCGGCTGATGATTTGAGCTTGTCCTGAAGAATTTGGAGCTAATCCTCCTTTTTTGTTGTCCCATTTACTCTTTGTAAAGCACCAGTTCGATTGGCAGCAAAACAGGCCCAGAGCATAACACTACTACCGCCATGCTTTACGGTAGGCATGGTGTTCCTGGGATTAAAAGCCTCACCTGTCCTCCTCCATACATATTCCTGGGTATTGTTGCCAAACAGCTCCATTTTTGTTTCATCTGACATCGCATGGACAATGATTAGACCTTCTGGGTCAAACATCAATTCTCGCCATTCCTTTACCACTTTTGAGGTGTGTTTGGGGTCATTGTCCTGTCTGAACACCCAACTACACCCAAGACCCAACCTCCGGGCTGATGATTTTAGTTTGTCCTGAATAATTTGGAGGTCATTGTCCCATTTACTCTCTGTAAAGCAGCAGTTCCATAGGCAGCAAAACAGGCCCAGAGCATAATACTACCACCACCATGCTTGACGGTAGGGATGGTGTTCCTGGGATTAAAGTAACATATTGCTGGGTATTGTGGCCAAACAGCTCCATTTTTGTTTCATCTGACCACAGAACTTTTCTTCAGAAGGTCTTATATTTGTCCATGTGATGTCAGATGAAACAAAAATCAAGCCTTTTGGTCACAATACCCAGTAATATGTTTGGGAGAGAAATTATGAGGCCTTTAATCCTCACGCTCTTCACTAATCTGCCACAAGCGTCTAAATCACTGGTCCCCAACGACAGGTCCGGTCCTGGGACCAGTACCAGTCTGTGACACGTTCTCACAGAACCATTAAAGATTGATGTATGTTACAACTCCTTACATCACATATACAAATATGCTATGAGTTGTTTTTATCCCTTGGCCTCAGTCTGGACCCCCTCTCCAGGTGCCCAGGCTTAGACCGACCCTCCCCCCATTGTCTACCTGTATCTCACCGCCGGAAGTTGGCATACCCGTCAGCGATCCTGTTCTGTCTCCCTGTAAAGTTTGTCTGCTCTTGAAAGGGATCGTGCTGGAAATTTTAATTTCCCAATCAGGGATTAATAAAGTACTTCTGATCCGAAAGATAAGACCTTCTGGAGGAATTTTCTGTGGTCAAATGAAACAAAAATGGAGCTTTTTGGCCACAATACCCAGCAGTATGTTTGGAGGAGAAAAGGTGAGGCCTTTAATCACAGGAACACCACACCTACCGTCAAGCATGGTGGTGGTAGTATTATGCTTTGGGTCTGTTTTGCTGCCAATGGAACTGCTGCTTTAAATGTGACAATGAAAAAGGAGGATTACCTCCAAGCTAAAATCATTAGCCCAGAGCTTGGGCCTTGGGCACAGTTGGGTGTTCCAACAGGAAAAAGACCCCAAACACACATCAAAAGTGATAAAGGAATGGGTAAATCAGGCCAGAATGAAGGTTTTCGAATGGCCTTCTGTGGGTCTCTGAGGTTTACTTCAAATTGACTTAATCCGGCCAATTACAAAGTCCTAGAACTGGAGCTCTGAACCTGGACGCAGTGAACAAGACCTCTTGACACAGCCAAGCTCGACAACAGTCTGTTCTTTTCTGAACTTTAGCATTTTTGGATTGGTTCTGACACCAGTCCCTAACTTGTCCACAGCAAGCGGGTGATGATGACCTGGTCTTGACCCCGGACGGTACGCGAGAGTTCATGACCTTCGAGATCCCCCTCAACGACTCGGGTTCCGCAGGCCTGGGGGTCAGCGTCAAAGGCAACCGATCCAAGGAGAGCCACGCCGACTTGGGCATTTTCGTCAAATCCATCATCAACGGTGGCGCGGCCAGCAAGGCAAGTGACAACTTTGACTCTGAAAAACTCTAATGCTCCGAACACCACGTCCACGGTTACATTGGGGTTTGTTTATTTGTTGATGGACAGGATGGGCGGCTGCGCATAAACGACCAACTCATCGCCGTCAACGGGGAGTCACTGCTGGGGAATACCAATCAGGAAGCCATGGAAACGCTACGGAAATCAATGTCGGTGGAAGGCAACAAGCGAGGGATGATCCAACTCATCGTCGCCCGGCGGCTGGGACAAAACCAAGAGGTAGGAACTGCTCTCATGTTTGTTGATTTGTCTTCATTTTTGTGAGAATTGTCATCCTTGAGGAACCATTCAATCGTCAAAACGTTTGTATCACCCCGAAAAATAGAAAATATCCCAGATTACCCAGTTTTCCGGGACATGTTTCCCATTGAAAATGAATGGGCCATTTTTCCAACTTGCACAATTCTGACATTTCTCCACCAATTCGAAAGCCTTCCACCTTGCAAACCCTCCACTCACCTTGGACAGTCAAACTACCATTTATCCAAGTTAAGAAAAATTCCCGGAATTCCCACAGTTCTCGTTTTTCACCTCTTCCTGGAAAGTTTTCTATATACAAACCCCATTTCCATATGAGTTGGGAAATTCTGTTAGATCAATCAATGTTTATTTATATAGCCCTAAGTCACAAAATGTCTCAAAGGACTGCACAAACCATTACGACTACGACATCCTCGGGAGAACCCACAAAAGGGCAAGGAAAACTCACACCCAGTGGGACGCCAGTGACAAGGCTGACTATGAGAAACCTTGGAGAGGACCTCAAATGTGGGCAACCCCCCCCCCCCTCTAGCCCAGGGGTGGGCATTACGTCGATCGCGATCGACTGGTCGATCTCGGAGGGTGTGTCAGTCGATCTCAAGCCAGGCATTAAAAAATGTACATAAAAATGAGCAATCAATCAATCAATCAATCAATGTTTATTTATATAGCCCCAAATCACAAATGTCTCAAAGGACTGCACAAATCATTACGACTACAACATCCTCGGAAGAACCCACAAAAGGGCAAGGAAAACTCACACCCAGTGGGCAGGGAGAATTCACATTCAGTGGGACGCCAGCGACAATGCTGACTATGAGAAACCTTGGAGAGGACCTCAGATGTGGGCACCCCCCCCCCTCTAGGGGACCGAAAGCAATGGATGTCGAGCGGGTCTAACATGATACTGTGAAAGTTCAATCCATAGTGGCTCCAAGACAGCAGTGAGAGTCCCGTCCACAGGAAACCATCTCAAGCGGATCAGCAGCGTAGAGATGTCCCCAACCGATACAGGCGAGCGGTCCATCCTGGGTCCCGACGAGCGGTCCATCCTGGGTCTCGACTCTGGACAGTCAGTACTTCATCCATGGTCATCGGACCGGACCCCCTCCACAAGGGAGGGGGGGACATAGGAGAAAGAAAAGAAGCGGCAGATCAACTGGTCTAAAAAGGAGGTCTATTTAAAGGCTAGAGTATACAGATGAGTTTTAAGATGAGACTTAAATGCTTCATCAATCATACCAAGACTTCACTTTCGTCAGTTGTTTGACATTCTCGGCACCCGAGGATCTTGTGAGATGACGCTGGCTGCTGCGAGCTCATATTTAAGAAAAAAATCATTAACAGGGCGGACGCAGAGAAACACATTTTATTTCTAGAGACTCCGTACCTACTGTCAAAACTCTAAAGACCGACTGCACAGTTCCTGTCTTCACCATAAAAGACCTGTTTCATCCTGCCTGTGCTAACAAAATAAGAGTCTCAGAAAGCTAGCAAGCTACGGAGTTTGATGCCAATGTATTTCTCCCCCACCCTCAGCGACCGCTTTCTCACTTGCTTGCCCACCCGCACACTCACTGACGTCACTCACCTGCTGCCAGACATCAAAGGGCCACACACATATGCTACTCTCATAACAAAGTGTTTGAAAAGGAGTATGCAAGTTGGACAAATGAGATGCCAAAAACCAACCACTTTCATGTGGTATTGGACAGAAAGGAGGACTTTTTTTCTCCTCCATTTGAAAATGCGGACGTTTCAGCACCACTGTCTAATTCCAATCAATGCAAGTCATCAGAATCAGGTAATACACCAACTTATATTCTTGTCTTCATGAAAGAAAGGAATCTATGTGTGTTAAACATGCTTGTATTATCATTAAACACATTTAACTTGTTAACAAAAATGTCTCTTTCATAAATAAATAAATATAAATTATAAATAGGAATGAGTTGGATCTCCTCGACTTGGTCAATTGAAAAGTCGCTCGCCTGCAGAAAAAGTGTGGGCGCCCCTGCTCTAGGGGACCGAAAGCAATGGATGTGGAGCGGGTCTAACATGATACTGTGAAAGTTCAATCCATAGTGGCTCCAACACAGCCGCGAGAGTTCAGTTCAAAGCGGATCCAAGACCGCAGCGAGAGTCCCGTCCACAGGAAACCATCCCAAGCGGAGGCGGATCAGCAGCGTAGAGATGTCCCCAACCGATACACAGGCGAGCGGTCCATCCTGGGTCTCGACTCTGGACAGCCAGTACTTCATCCATGGTCATCGGACCGGACCCCCTCCACAAGGGAGGGGTGGGACAGAGGAGAAAAATGAAAAGAAGCGGCAGATCAACTGGTCTAAAAAAGGAGGTTTATTTAAAGGCTAGAGTATACAGATGAGTTTTAAGGTTAGACTTAAATGCTTCTACTGAGGTAGCATCTCGAACTGTTACCGGGAGGGCATTCCAGAGTACTGGAGCCCGAACGGAAAACGCTCTATAGCCCGCAGACTTTTTTTGTAAATATAAACGGAATACAATGATTTGCAAATCCTTTTCAACCCATATTCAGTTGAATATGCTACAAAGACAACATATTTGATGTGCAAATAATCATCATCAACAATTAGTTTCCTCAGTTCCCAAACGTTTATTGAGTGTTGTTAAGGGGCGGTTTAGCTCGGTTGGTAGAGTGGCCGTGCCAGCAACTTGAGGGTTGCAGGTTCGATTCCCGCTTCTGCCATCCTAGTCACTGCCGTTGTGTCCTTGGGCAAGACACTTTACCCACCGGCTCCCAGTGCCACCCACACTGGTTTAAATGTAATCTAGATATTGGGTTTCACTATGTAAAGTGCTTTGAATCACTGGAGAAAAGCGCTATATAAATATAATTCACTTCACTTCACTGAAGCTCTACATAAAACAAGAATGGGAAAGAATTCCACTTTCAAAACTTCAGCAATTAGTTTCCTCAGTTCCCAAACATTTATTGAGTGTTGTTAAAAGAAAAGGTGATGTAACACAGTGGTGAACATGCCCTTTCCCAACTACTTTGGCACGTGTTGCAGCCATGAAATTGTAAGTTAATTATTATTTGCAAAAAAAAATAAAGTTTATGAGTTTGAATATCAAATATGTTGTCTTTGTAGCATATTCAATTGAATATGGCTTGAAAATGATTTGCAAATCATTGTATTCTGTTTATATTTACATCTAACACAATTTCCCAACTCATATGGAAACAGGGTGTGTGTGTGTGTGTGTGTGTGTGTGTGTGTAGTAGATAGAGGATCTCCCTTTGACTCAATTGTTAGCCAACTTTAAGTTACTCTCGTTTACGAGTTAAAATGCATTAAAAATGAGATGTGTTCTTGCCTTAGATAAGGATTGGGAATGATAGGAAATATCCCCCCCTACCAAAAAAAAATGCACTTCCTCTTTTAATCCATTCCAGAGCTTCCGAATAATTCACCGATAACTTTTATGAAATGACCTAAAAAGCAGCAACGTCTTCAAACAGTCCCATTTCCCGTGGCGGCGAGGGGATAGCATCTCACATTTCCCCAAATCCTTGGCGTGATTGGCTTTGGCCACAGTGGGCCTTGATCTATTATCTATGCAGCCCTTTTGCTGGCTTCTGATTGACAGCTTGGCTGAATAACACTGGAGGGTGGGGGGACAGATAACGGAATATGTCTTGCAACTGCCTTTGAGATCTGTCATAGGCAAATAGTCACGGATATTGAGACCCTTATGAATATACGCTTTAAATACCGTATGAGTGTCTCAGTATGTGTGATTTTAAATGCATTATTCTTATTCGATTGTCAAAAACTGAAATGCAAAGCAGTATTTAAGAGTCAATAGTCACAGCTAGGGTCACTTTAAAAGATGACCAATATCTTAAAACTGCCTCATAACTCCATATATTACAGACGGTTTAATAAAAAAAGATCTATATTGGCCAGAGATCCCCGCCATTCGTGTGGAAAATGTTCAAGTCCATCTGCAAATAGAGAACTCCAAAAAGAACCAACAAGATTAACATGAAATCACTTTTCTAGTTTGGATATGTCATGGGTGTCAAACTCTGGCCCGCGCCCTGTAATTTAATTAGGCCCTCTAGGCAATATCAAATTAACATTAAAGCTGCAAGCAGCATTGGTCGGGGTCCGCCTTTGGCCGCTGCCAAGCCCTGGTCTAAGTCAGACCTACATAGAGGTCTTTGTTTCATGTCTCTACGACATTCCTAACAGAAGTTACAAGCAGTTTTGTCTGGGTTTTTTCCTAGGGGGCGCTGGAGCGCAATTTTGACTTTTGGGGTTTGATTTTTTATTAGATGGCCATTTTCGCCAGTCCTGATGTGTGTGTAAAATTTGGTGAGTTTTGAAGCATGTTAAGGGGGTGAATTTACAGATTGTTTTTTTCTGGATGTTGTTGATAAATGGCTTTCGCTTTGCATAATAGTGCTTTAACTTGCACTCTGAAGCATTTTAAGGGAGGTCAAATTACAGCTCGAAGAGGCAAAAATGACATTTTTTAGGAAAATTTGTGCAGGGGTTTTTTGAAGGCGCGTAAAATCCAAACCGGAGCAGTAATCAAAACTCTTTCAATAACTTTTAATCAGAAGGGTTCAAATTCTGTCCTGTGCGAGTTTGAAGCCGAAACGACAAACGCGCTCAGAGAAGATAACGTTTGAAAAAAGGTGACAGGTGTTTACAAAACTTTTATTTTGAAGGGGTAATTTTTCACTTCCTGTTGACTTTTGCTGACGGATGTCGATTATTAAAATGTAGGTCTAAGTGAGACCTACATAGAAGTTTTTGTTTCAGGTCTCTCTGACATTCTTACCGGAAGTTACAAGAAGTTTTGTCTGTGTTTTCTTCCTAGCAGCATATTTTTCTGTGTTTTATGCAAAAATTGCGCTACAGCACAATTTTGAGTCTTGTGGTTTTGGTAATGTGTTAATAGTTTCACACAAAAGTCGCTCGAAAGAATATGTCGCACCCCCGGCCAAACTATGAAAAAAACTGCGACTTATAGTCCGAAAAATCCGGTACTTGTGCACCACGTGGGACGCACCGATGGCGCGGCAGAGAGCTTTGTAATCAATTTGTGCGGAGCGTGCATTAGACGCCGTCCATTAAAATCCAAATAAACAGACAGGAAGTTGGTTCTGAAAAGGTCATTTAAAAAAAAGATGCCATCACGCCACTTTGACGTTTCTCAAGAGCCGCGGCGGAAGGGAAGACTTAATTAAGAATGTAAGATCCAGACATCTCCTAATAGCACGGACCGGCCTCATCTCCAGCGCCGGACCCCTGCCCCGGCTCAGATAGCGTGTGAGGAACCGGCACCAGTTTGCCACTGTCAGCCCGCCGAATGGGAGCGAGCGCCGGGGGCCAGCGTTGGAATGAATCAGATCCATCATTGTCTGCAGGGGAGCGCGCTCGCTAATGCATCACAGGGACCGCGGCA
This sequence comes from Nerophis ophidion, assembly GCF_033978795.1. Lineage (NCBI taxonomy): Eukaryota > Metazoa > Chordata > Actinopteri > Syngnathiformes > Syngnathidae > Nerophis > Nerophis ophidion. The sequence goes on along the minus strand of NC_084625.1, from coordinate 52,559,160 downwards.
CATCCGGCCCGTCTCACTCCGTGGAAATTACACCGCTTTCATCATCGCTCGCTCCTGCAGGCTCCGCCCTCACGTGTGCCGGAACTGAGCCGGACCAGGCCGTGTTTTCTCCAGGGTCCAAACATTGAACAGTAAAAACTAAAAGTAAAGTAGCACACACACACACACACACACACACACACACACACACACACACACACACACACACACACACACTAGGTGTGGTGAGATTATCCTCTGCATTCGACCCATCCCCCTTGTTCACCCCCTGGGAGGTGAGGGGAGCAGTGAGCAGCAGTGGTGGCCGCGCTCTGGAATCATTTTTGGTGCTTTAACCCCCAATTCCAACCCATACAGCTAGCCTAAATAGCATTAGCATGTTAGCATGGATTAGCTTGCAGTCATGCACTGACCAAATATGCCTGATTAGCACGCCAACAAGTCAATAACATCAACAAAGCTCACTTTTGTGCATTCACGCACAGTATAAAACATTTGGTGGACAAAATGAGACAAAGGAATATAAGATTTTAAATGTAAACAAACCATCTTTTTCCATTTTAAATAGTTTTATTTTTTATTTTTTTAAACACACACTAGGTGTGGTGAGATTGTCCTCTGCATTCGACCCATCACCCTTGTTCACCCCCTGGGAGGTGAGGGGAGCAGTGAGCAGCAGTGGTGGCCGCGCTCGGGAATCATTTTTGGTGCTTTAACCCCCAATTCCAACCCATACAGCTAGCCTAAATAGCATTAGCATGTTAGCCTGGATTAGCTTGCAGTCATGCACTGACCAAGTATGCCTTATTAGCACTCTAACAAGTCAATAACATCAACAAAGCTCACCTTTGTGCATTCACGTACAGTATACAACATTTGGTGGACAAAATGAGAAAAAGGAAGGTAATATTTTAAATGTAAACAAACCATCTTTTTCCATTTTAAATAGTTTATTTTTTTTTTTTTTTTAAACACACTATGTGTGTTGAGATTATCCTCTGCATTCGACCCATCGCCCTCACCCCCTGGGAGGTGAGGGGAGCAGTGAGCAGCAGTGGTGGCCGCACCTGGGAATCATTTTTGGTGCTTTAACCCCCAATTCCAACCCATACAGCTAGCCTAAATAGCATTAGCATGTTAGCATGGATTAGCTTGCAGTTATGCACTGACCAAATATGCCTGATTAGCACGCCAACAAGTCAATAACATCAACAAAGCTCACTTTTGTGCATTCACGCACAGTATAAAACATTTGGTGGACAAAATGAGACAAAGGAAGGTAATATTTTAAATGTAAACAAACCATCTTTTTCCATTTTAAATAGTTTATTTATTTTTTTAAACACACACTAGGTGTGGTGAGATTATCCTCTGCATTCGACCCATCACCCTTGTTCACCCCCTGGGAGGTGAGGGGAGCAGTGAGCAGCAGTGGTGGCCGCGCTCGGGAATCATTTTTGGTGCTTTAACCCCCAATTCCAACCCATACAGCTAGCCTTAGCATGTTAGCATGGATTAGCTTGCAGTCATGCACTGACCAAATATGCCTGATTATTACGCCAACAAGTCAATAACATCAACAAAGCTCACCTTTGCGCATTCACGTACAGTATAAAACATTTGGTGGACAAAATGAGACAAAGGAATATAACATTTTAAATGTAAACAAACCTTTTTTTTCCATTTTAAATAGTTTTTTTTTTTTTTTTAAACACACACTAGGTGTGGTGAGATTATCCTGTGCATTCGACCCATCACCCTCGTTCACCCCCTGGGAGGTGAGGGGAGCAGTGAGCAGCAGTGGTGGCCGCGCTCTGGAATCATTTTTGGTACTTTAACCCCCAATTCCAACCCATACAGCTAGCATGTTAGCATGGATTAGCTTGCAGTCATGCACTGACCAAATATGCCTGATTAGCACGCCAACAAGTCAATAACATCAACAAAGCTCACTTTTGTGCATTCACGCACAGTATAAAACATTTGGTGGACAAAATGAGACAAAGGAATATAAAATTTTAAATGTAAACAAACCATCTTTTTCAATTTTAAATAGTTGTTTTTTTTTTCTAAACACGCACTAGGTGTGGTGAGATTATCCTCTGCATTCGACCCATCCCCCTTGTTCACCCCCTGGGAGGTGAGGGGAGCAGTGAGCAGCAGTGGTGGCCGCGCTCGGGAATCATTTTTTGTGCTTTAACCCCCAATTCCAACCCATACAGCTAGCCTAAATAGCATTAGCATGTTAGCATGGATTAGCTTGCAGTCATGCACTGACCAAATATGCCTGATTAGCACGCCAACAAGTCAATAACATCAACAAAGCTCACTTTTGTGCATTCACGCACAGTATAAAACATTTGGGGGACAAAATGAGACAAAGGAATATAAGATTTTAAATGTAAACAAACCATCTTTTTCCATTTTAAATAGTTTTATTTTTTATTTTTTTAAACACACACTAGGTGTGGTGAGATTGTACTCTGCATTCGACCCATCACCCTTGTTCACCCCCTGGGAGGTGAGGGGAGCAGTGAGCAGCAGTGGTGGCCGCGCTCGGGAATAATTTTTGGTGCTTTAACCCCCAATTCCAACCCATACAGCTAGCCTAAATAGCATTAGCATGTTAGCATGGATTAGCTTGCAGTCGTGCACTGACCAAATATGCCTGAGTAGCACTCCAACAAGTCAATAACATCAACAAAGCTCATCTTTGTGCATTCACGCACAGTATAAAACATTTGGTGGTCAAAATGAGACAAAGGAAGGTAATATTTTAAATGTAAACAAACCATCTTTTTCCATTTTAAATAGTTTTTTTTTTTTTTTTTAAACACACACTAGGTGTGGTGAGATTATCCTCTGCATTCGACCCATCACCCTCACCCCCTGGGAGGTGAGAGAGCAGTGAGCAGCAGTGGTGGCCGCACCCGGGAATCATTTTTGGTGTTTTAATCCCCAATTCCAACCCATACTGCTAGCCTAAATATCATGTTAGCATGGATAAGCTAGCAGTCATGCACTGACCAAATATGCCTGATTAGCACTCCAACAAGTCAATAACATCAACAAAGCTCACCTTTTTGCATCAACGCACAGTCTAAAACATTTGGTGGACAAAATGATACAAAGGATTGTAAGAGTTTAAATGTAAAAAACTGATGCTTTTTTTTTGGTATTTTTCTCCCATCTTTTTCTTTTAAATACATATATATATATATATATATATATATATATATATATATATATATATATATATATATATATTTTTTTTTTTTTTAACACACACTAGTTGTGGTGAGATTATCCTCTGCATCCGACCCATCACCCTCACCCCCTGGGAGGTGAGGGGAGCAGTGAGCAGCAGCGGTGGCTAAAATCAACAGGACGTTTGCTATTCCCACTTCAATACAACAACTGCATTATATTCACAATGCATTAGAGTCTCAAAACGGCGGCACCAAGGCGTCTTTATAAAATGCCCAAGCAACTTTACAACTGTTATTACTATGAGACTGATGTATAACACATGTTTGGATTTTATTAGCCTGCAAAGAACTGGTGTGCTGATGCTGTTGTGCTACTTCTGTCACAATCTGGCGGCTTCCTGCTCAGACAAAACGGCTTTCAACACACTGTAGGACTGTCATACACACATGAAACAAAAACCTCAATGTAGGTCTCACAGAGACCTATATTTCATACACTGACCACCCCCATCTAAAATCAACAGGAAGATTGCTATTCCCACTTCAATACAACAACTGCATTATATTCACAATGCATTAGAGTCTCAAAATGGCGGCACCAAGGCGTCCTTATAAAACTCCCAACTGTTATTACTATGAGACTGATGTATAACACACGTGTATACAACTTTTTCTCTGTGTAATAATCCATCCATCTTCTACCGCTTATCTGGGCCTGAGTCGCGGGTGCAGCAGCCAAAGCAGTCCTACGTCCGTCGCTGCTTGCAGCTTTCATTTCAGAAGTGATTGCTGGCATCAGACATGAGCCTTCAGAGTATTCTTGTGTGCTCTTCAAAGCACCGTGGAACTGGAGAACAATCCCTGAAGGTCTTGACTACTAAAAAAAAGAACAAGATTTGGTTAAAGAGGACTAGAACTATCAAACATAGTTCAATGGAATGACACAGTATGCAGTATGTTCTTTATGCGTAATCTGTTGGGTGTTCCAATTTCACTCACAGGCGCTCTATCTTCTAGCTTCTAGTAGGAATGTCGTAGAAACATGAAACAAAAACCTCTCTGTACTTCTCAGTTAGACCTATATTTCATACACTGACGCCCCAGTTTACAATTCCCCCTTCAATACAAAAGTTCGCTAAAAAACGTCGCTTTTTTCAAACATTATCTCCTCTGAGGCTGTTTGTCGTTTCGGCTTCAAATAAACACAGAAGAGAGATTGAACCCTTCAGATTAAAATTTAATTAAATAGTTTTAATTACTACCCTGGTTTGGATTTTATTAGCCTGCAAAGAACTGGTGTGCTGATGCTGTTGTGCTACTTCTGTCACAATTTGGCGGCTTCCTGCTCAGACAAAACGGCTTCTAACACGCTGTAGGACTGTCATACACACATGAAACAAAAACCTCAATGTAGGTCTCACTGAGACCTATATTTCATACGCTGACCACCCCCATCTAAAATCAACAGGAAGTTTGCTATTCCCACTTCAATACAACAACTGCATTATATTCACAATGCATTAGAGTCTATGAGACTGATGTATAACACACGTGTATACAACTTTTTCTCCGTGCAATAATCCATCCATCTTCTACCGCTTATCTGGGCCTGGGTCGCGGGGGCAGCAGCCAAAGCAGTCCTACGTCAGTCGCTGCTTGCAGCTTTCATTTCAGAAGTGATTGCTGGCATCAGACATGAGCCTTCAGAGTATTCTTGTGTGCTCTTCAAAGCACCGTGGAACTGGAGAACAATCCCTGAAGGTCTTGACTACTAAAAAAAGACCAAGATTTGGTTAAAGAGGACTAGAACTATCAAACATAGTTCAATGGAATGACACAGTATGCAGTATGTTCTTTATGCGTAATCTGTTGGGTGTTCCAATTTCACTCACAGGCGCTCTATCTTCTAGCTTCTAGTAGGAATGTCGTAGAAACATGAAACAAAAACCTCTCTGTACTTCTCAGTTAGACCTATATTTCATACACTGACGCCCCAGTTTACAATTCCCCCTTCAATACAAAAGTTCGCTAAAAAACGTCGCTTTTTTCAAACATTATCTCCTCTGAGGCTGTTTGTCGTTTCGGCTTCAAATAAACACAGAAGAGAGATTGAACCCTTCAGATTAAAATTTAATGAAATAGTTTTAATTACTACCCTGGTTTGGATTTTATTAGCCTGCAAAGAACTGGTGTGCTGATGCTGTTGTGCTACTTCTGTCACAATTTGGCGGCTTCCTGCTCAGACAAAACGGCTTCTAACACGCTGTAGGACTGTCATACACACATGAAACAAAAACCTCAATGTAGGTCTCACTGAGACCTATATTTCATACGCTGACCACCCCCATCTAAAATCAACAGGAAGTTTGCTATTCCCACTTCAATACAACAACTGCATTATATTCACAATGCATTAGAGTCTATGAGACTGATGTATAACACACGTGTATACAACTTTTTCTCCGTGCAATAATCCATCCATCTTCTACCGCTTATCTGGGCCTGGGTTGCGGGGGCAGCAGCCAAAGCAGTCCTACGTCCGTCGCTGCTTGCAGCTTTCATTTCAGAAGTGATTGCTGGCATCAGACATGAGCCTTCAGAGTATTCTTGTGTGCTCTTCAAAGCACAGTGGAACTGGAGAACAATCCCTGAAGGTCTTGACTACTAAAAAAAGACCAAGATTTGGTTAAAGAGGACTAGAACTATCAAACTTAGTTCAATGGAATGACACAGTATGCAGTATGTTCTTTATGCATAATCTGTCGGGTGTTCCAATTTCACTCACAGGCGCTCTATCTCCGCTTCATCTTCTTCAGAAGAAGACTTTGAAAAAGTCTTCTCCTGCCCCCGATAGTCAAGGGAAATGATCACTGGCAATTTGTCTGAAGCTTCATAATTGCATTCTTCAGACGCCCCCCTTTCCTAACTTTGTTCTGTTAAAGCACGGTCACGTGTGTTAACGTTAAATTACATTTCAGAAACTTTCTTTTTTCTTAGCATATTTGGCAGCGCGGCACAAATATGACTCTTTTTTTTTTTTTTTAAAAAGGAAAAGCATTTTTGATGAGCACCGTGTTGGATGTTGATAAAGTGGGGCGACATGAAATGAAGCAATTTTCCACTGACTTTAAAGTAATGTGCTTGGAAATGTGGAATGATTGCAGAAGTGGGGCAACATGTTGATGGCGGGGAGAGGAAATGTCATTTCTTGGGTAGATAAATACGGAATGGGAGCGAGCAATCTCCTCTGCGAGCGTGAAACCTTCAACCGCTGGACTGGAAATACACGGAAATGTATCCCAAGTTGAAAGGAAGCAACCTTTCCGTTTCTCTACGCTTCCTCCTGAGATGAAGCCGATCCCAGTCGACTAGTCGCCGATCATGATAACTTAAGCTTCATTTACACAATTTAAAGTATTTTTACACCTTATATATAATTAAATATTCGGGATATCCAGATACCTATTGTATTTCCTTGAATTGCCACCAGGGCGCTAATTAATTTAATAACTCTTCTCACTCTGACGTTTATCAAAGGCATGCGGTAAATGTAGGCCTGCGCTTAAAAATATGAGTGTGATGTAAGGATACCATCCTGAAAAGCACATTTAATTAAAAAAAACTTTATTATGGTCTTACCTTCTGCGATGAGGTGGCGACTTGTCCAGGGTGTACCCCGCCTTCCGCCCAATTGTAGCTGAGATAGGCGCCAGCGCCCCCCGCGACCCCAAAAGGGAATAAGCGGTAGAAAATGGATGGATGGATGGTCTTACCTTTACTTATAAATGAAGTCCATGCGCAGCTCCTTCTGATCAAAAGCATCGATAACTTGTTTATAGAAGTCTTCCTTATCTTTCTTCAGTTTTAAAAGTCTCTCTGTCTCGATGGAGATCTTCCTTTATTACCTCCTGCTTCCATTGAAAGTCCAGTTTAGAAAACTGTTTTATTTTAGATATGTAATCCTCCATGTTAAAAAATAAACGATCGCCGCTCACTCTTGCTGCTTGTTGTCACTTCTTCTGCTGCCAAGTAGTCGCAAGCAGGATCACTAGCGCCCTCTACCACCAGGAGGCGGGAGTCATTTAGTGACTCATTTGACACACGCAGCTACGGTATGTTAATAAAACATAGCTGCTTACTGTTCTTTTTAGCATATTCAATAGCTTGGACCTTAAATCCTACTGAATAGCTCTTAATCTTCTTCCCTTTATGTGATTTCAAATGATTGGAATCAGCCTCCTCCATTTTGAAAATGATGACAGGTGAAGTGTCACTCGTGACGTGACGAGTTTGACCCGGTGGAAATTCTAGGCATATGCTAATTATTTTGCGAAATGAGTTTGACCCGGCAGTAATTCTAGGCAGGCGCTTACTATATACCTGGCGGCAATTCAAGGAAATACGGTATATTTTAGTACCCATACTAAAGTATTTCGATACTTTTCGTAAAGAAAATGTCATTATTGTCTTTAGTCGAACAAAAAAATATTATTGTCATTTAGTCCTTCAATAAAATGTTGAACATACTAGACAACTTGTCTTTTAGTAGTAAGTAAACAAACAAAGACTCCTAATTAGTCTGCAGTAACATATTGTGTCATTTAT
>NC_084625.1:52508846-52546346 GCF_033978795.1 Nerophis ophidion | reverse complement strand
TACAGAAAGGACAACTTTTTTTTCTCCTCCATTTGAAAATGTGGGCGTTATCATCATTACTGTCTGATTCCAATCAATGCAAGTCATCAGAATCAGGTAATACACCAACTTATATTCTTGTCTTCGTGAAAGAAAGACATCTATATGTGTTACACATGCTTGTATTATCATTAAACACATTTAACTTGTTTACAAAAATGTCTCTTTCATAAATAAATAAATATAAATGATATATATAAATGAGGTCGATCCCCTCGAGTTGGTCAATTGAAAAGTAGCTCGCCTGCAGAAAAAGTGTGGGCACCCCTGCTTTAGAGTGTTCATTTAATAGGGGACAATACATAATAATGAACATTAGTAAATATGTGAAATTATAGCCATTGGCTAATTTCCATACACAGTTTTTGGATTGGCTGATGTTTAAATGAAGATAAAAACTTTCCAAACATAGTCCACAGAATCACAATATCCAAATGTAATAATCCAAGGTCAAACTGCCAACAGGTAAATAATTGTATCTTGTGCATTTCACACACACACCAATTGATAAAAGACATATTTCATCCAATCCACCTCAACACTTTCATTTAATACTCAACAGAATCGGTGTCAAACTCTGGCCCGTGGGCCAAATCTGGCCCGCCGTGTGATTTATTTTGGCCCTTGAGGCAATATCACTTTAGCATTAGAGCTGGCCCGCGGGGGCCACTGTAACACCGCATTCACCGCTAATACTCATACTTGCCAACCCTCCTAATTATTCCGGTAGACTCCCGAAGTTCAGTGCCCCTCCCGAAAATCTCCCGGGGCAACCATTCTCCCGAATTTCTACCAATTTCCACCCGGACAACTATATTGGGGGCGTGCATTTAAGGCACTGCCTTTAGCGTTCTCTACAACCTGTCGTCACGTCCGCTTTTCCTCCATACTAACAGCCTGTCACATAATATTTGTGGCTTTTACCCACACAAGTGAATGTAAGGCATACTTGGTCAACAGCCATACAGGTCACACTGAGGGTGGCCGTATAAACAACTTTAACACTGTTACAAATACGCGCCACACTGTGAACCCGCACCAAACAAGAATGACAAACACATTTCGGGTGAACATCCGCACCGTAACACAACAGAACAAATACCCAGAACCCCTTGCAGCACTAACTCTTCCGGGAAACTAACAGCAACTTGACCAATAATTACCGTTTTATTCATGCATTTTCTCTTGGTACTTCAAGGATTGAATGTTTGGTTCATTCATTATTGTTATTTTATTTTCAAATTTATTATTACTCTTTGGAAAAAAATTGATATTTACCTCGGAAGATTGCAAATAGAAAACAAGACATACAATTTTTATTTAAATTTTATTTGATATGCCATTGATATTCTTTTAATTATTATTATTATTATTTGAAACTGTATTTTGCATGTCACTAAAGTTATAGAAGCCTTGCTTGTTCAATATTTAATGCAAAACTTGTTTGGGTCCCTATTAAAAGTTCATTTGTTCAACCTTTAAAATGTTGGCCCACTCTGTATTTGAGTTTGACACCCCTGATCTAAAGAAAGACTTAACAAGTTGCAAGAATATTTTTGAATTCAAAAAGAGTTACAAAAAGAGACAACTGGCATTCTATGAAACCGATTTTTGATTTCGATTGGACGTGTCATTGTGAAAATGCTTCAACGAAAATGTAAAAAGTATGTCGTAGTTGGGGTTATGTTAGTGGGAACATTGATAGTGTTATCTAAATCAGTGTATTTTAACCTTTTTTGAGCCAAGGAACATTTTTTGCGTAGAAAAAAACTAAACACAGTTGACAGTAAAAGGTTGTTGGATACGACTTTAAAGCATAAGCAAGCATGCATGACTATAGCTCTTGTCTCAAAGTAGGTGTACTGTCACCACCTGTCACATCACACCCTGACTTATTTGGACTTTTTTTTTTGCTGTTTTCCTGTGTGTAGTGTTTTAGTTCTTGTCTTGCGCCTCGATTTTGGTGGCTCTGGACGCCGTTCTTGCTCCACAGTAAGTCTTTGCTGTCGTCCAGCATTCTGTTTTTGTTGACTTTGTAGCCAGTTCAGTTTTAGTTTTGGTCTGCATAGCCGTTTCTTAGGGGCACTCACCTCTTGTTTATTTTGGGTTTAAGCATTAGACACCTTTTTGCAATGATTGGACATGACTTTAAAGCACAACCAAGCATGCATGACTATAGCTCTTGTCTCAAAGTAGGTGTACTGTCACCACCTGTCACATCACACCCTGACTTATTTAGACTTTTTGGTTTTACTTCTTGTCTTGCGCTCCTATTTTGGTGGCTTTTTCTCTTTTTTCTGTATTTTCCTGTAGCAGTTTCATGTCTTTGAGCGATATTTCCCCGCATCTACTTTGTTTTAGCGATCGAGAATATTTAAATGGGTTGTACTTGTATAGCGCTTTTCTACCTTCAAGGTACTCAAAGCGCTTTGACACTACTTCCACATTTACCCATTCACACACACATTCATACACTGATGAAGGGAGCTGCCATGCAAGGCGCCAACCAGCACCCATCAGGAGCAAGGGTGAAGTGTCTTGCTCAGGACACAACGGACGTGACGAGGTTGGTACTAGGTGGGGATTGAACCAGTAACGCTCAGGTTGCGCACGGCCACTCTCCCACTGCACCAGCCGTCCCTTTTTCAGTTGTTTTTATCCTTCTTTGTGGGGACATTGTTGATTTTATTGCCATGTTCGGATCTACATTGTGGACGCCGTCTTTACTCCTCAGTAAGTCTTTGCTGTCGTCCAGCATTCTGTTTTTGTGTACTTTGTAGCCAGTTCCATTTTAGTTTGGTTCTGCATAGCCTTCCCTAAGCTTCAATGCCTTTTCTTAGGGGCACTCACCTTTTGTTTATTTTTGGTTTAAGCATTAGACACCTTTTTGCAATGATTGGACATGACTTTAAAGCATAAGCAAGCATGCATGACTATAGCTCTTGTCTCAAAGTAGGTGTACTGTCACCTCCTGTCACATCACACCCTGACTTATTTGGACTTTTTGGTTTTACTTCTTGTCTTGTGCTCCTATTTTGGTGGCTTTTTCTCTTTTTTCTGTATTTTCCAGTAGCAGTTTCATGTCTTTTAGGCGATATTTCCCCGCATCTACTTTGTTTTAGCGATCGAGAATATTTCTGTTGTTTTTATCCTTCTTTGTGGGGACATTGTTGATTCTATTGCCATGTTCAGATGTACATTGTGGACGCCGTCTTTGCTCCTCAGTAAGTCTTTGCTGTCGTCCAGCATTCTGTTTTTGTTGACTTTGCAGCCAGTTCAGTTTTAGTTTGGTTCTGCATAGCCTTCCCTGAGCTTCAATGCCTGTTCTTAAGGGCACTCACCTTTTGTTTATTTTTGGCTTAAGCTTTAGATACCTTTTTTGCAATTTTTGGACATGACTTTAAAGCACAACCAAGCATGCATGACTATAGCTCTTGTCTCAAAGTAGGTGTACTATCACCACCTGTCACATCACACCCTGACTTATTTGGACTTTTTGGTTTTACTTCTTGTCTCGCGCTCCTATTTTGGTGGCTTTTTCTCTTTTTTCAGTATTTTCCTGTAGCAGTTTCATGTCTTTGAGCGATATTTCCCCGCATCTACTTTGTTTTAGCGATCACGAATATTTAAATGGGTTGTACTTGTATAGCGCTTTTCTACCTTCAAGGTACTCAAAGCGCTTTGACACTACTTCCACATTTACCCATTCACACACACATTCACACACTGATGGAGGGAGCTGCCATGCAAGGCGCCAACCAGCACCCATCAGGAGCAAGGGTGAAGTGTCTTGCTCAGGACACAACGGACGTGACGAGGTTGGTACTAGGTGGGGATTGAACCAGGGACGCTCAGGTTGCGCACGGCCACTCTCCCACTGCACCAGCCGTCCCTTTTTCAGTTGTTTTTATCCTTCTTTGTGGGGACATTGTTGATTCTATTGCCATGTTCGGATGAACTTTGTGGACGCCGTCTTTACTCCTCAGTAAGTCTTTGCTGTCGTCCAGCATTCTGTTTTTGTGTACTTTGTAGCCAGTTCCATTTTAGTTTGGTTCTGCATAGCCTTCCCTAAGCTTCAATGCCTTTTCTTAGGGGCACTCACCTTTTGTTTATTTTTGGTTTAAGCATTAGACACCTTTTTGCAATGATTGGACATGACTTTAAAGCATAAGCAAGCATGCATGACTATAGCTCTTGTCTCAAAGTAGGTGTACTGTCACCACCTGTCACATCACACCCTGACTTATTTGGACTTTTTGGTTTTACTTCTTGTCTTGCGTTCCTATTTTGGTGGCTTTTTCTCTTTTTTCTGTATTTTCCTGTAGCAGTTTCATGTCTTTTAGGCGATATTTCCCCGCATCTACTTTGTTTTAGCGATCGAGAATATTTAAATGGGTTGTACTTGTATAGCGCTTTTCTACCTTCAAGGTACTCAAAGCGCTTTGACACTACTTCCACATTTACCCATTCACACACTGATGGAGGGAGCTGCCATGCAAGGCGCCAACCAGCACCCATCAGGAGCAAGGGTGAAGTGTCTTGCTCAGGACACAACGGACGTGACGAGGTTGGTACTAGGTGGGGATTGAACCAGGGACCCTCAGGTTGCGCACGGCCACTCTCCCACTGCACCAGCCGTTCCTTTTTCAGTTGTTTTTATCCTTCTTTGTGGGGACATTGTTGATTTTATTGCCATGTTCGGATGAACTTTGTGGACGCCCTCTTTGCTCCACAGTAAGTCTTTGCTGTCGTCCAGCATTCTGTTTTTGTTGACTTTGCAGCCAGTTCATTTTAGTTTGGTTCTGCATAGCCTTCCCTAAACTTCAATGCCTTTTCTTAGGGGCACTCACCTTTTGTTTATTTTTGGCTTAAGCTTTAGATACCTTTTTTGCAATTTTTGGACATGACTTTAAAGCACAACCAAGCATGCATGACTATAGCTCTTGTCTCAAAGTAGGTGTACTGTCACCACCTGTCACATCACACCCTGACTTATTTGGACTTTTTGGTTTTACTTCTTGTCTTGCGTTCCTATTTTGGTGGCTTTTTCTCTTTTTTCTGTATTTTCCTGTAGCAGTTTCATGTCTTTGAGCGATATTTCCCCGCATCTACTTTGTTTTAGCGATCGGGAATATTTCAGTTGTTTTTATCCTTCTTTGTGGGGACATTGTTGATTTTATTGCCATGTTCAGATGTACATTGTGGACGCCGTCTTTGCTCCACAGTAAGTCTTTGCTGTCGTCCAGCATTCTGTTTTTGTTGACTTTGCAGCCAGTTCAGTTTTAGTTTGGTTCTGCATAGCCTTCCCTTAGCTTCAATGCCTTTTCTTAAGGTCATTCACCTTTTGTTTATTTTTGGCTTAAACTTTAGATACCTTTTTACCTTTCGAGATCTACAAAGCAATTAGCTACCGGCCGCCACCTACTGATATAGAAGAGTATTACACGGTTACTCTGCCGACCACTCAACTACAACACATCATTTGCAGACTATAATCACTGGTTGGCAAAACTCATCTCCCACGGCACACCAGACACGGTGGTTGAAAAAACGCTGATCTAAATAATTGGTGTTAAAAAGGGGGCGGATAAGTATAAGAATTGTTATTCTTCCACTTGCTCCTTTCTGATCATGGGAATGTATAAGAATGTACACTTTGCAGCATGGCGTGGACATCGGGGGCGGTACCTCTGGATTGGCAGACCGGGGTGGTGGTTCCTCTCTTTACGAAGGGGGACCGGAGGGTGTGTTCCAACTATGGTGGGATCACACTCCTCAGCCTTCCCGGTAAGGTCTATCCAGGTGTACTGGAGAGGAGGCTACGCCGGATAGTCCAACCTCGGATTCAGGAGGAACGGTGTGGTTTTCGTCCTGGTCGTGGAACTGTGGACCAGCTCTATACTCTCGGCAGGGTTCTTGAGGGTGCATGGGAGTTTGCCCAACCAGTCTACATGTGCTTTGTGGACTTGGAGAAGGCATTCGACCGTGTCCCTCGGGAAGTCCTCTGGGGAGTGCTCAGAGAGTATGGGGTATCGGACTGTCTTATTGTGGCGGTCCACTCCCTGTATGATCAGTGCCAGACCTTGGTCCGCATTGCCGGCAGTAAGTCGAACACATTTCCAGTGAGGGTTGGACTCCGCCAAGGCTGTCCTTTGTCACCGATTCTGTTCATAACTTTTATGGACAGAATTTCTAGGCGCAGTCAAGGCATTGAGGGGTTCCGGTTTGGTGACCGCAGGATTAGGTCTCTGCTTTTTGCAGATGATGTGGTCCTGATGGCTTCATCTGGCCAGGATCTTCAGCTCTCACTGGATCGGTTCGCAGCCGAGTGTGAAGCGACCGGGATGGGAATCAGCACCTCCAAGTCCGAGTCCATGGTTCTCGCCCGGGAAAGGGTGGAGTGCCATCTCCGGGTTGGGGAAGAGATCTTCCCCCAAGTGGAGGAGTTCAAGTACTTAGGAGTCTTGTTCATGAGTTTTTGATTGATTGATTGATACTTTTATTAGTAGCTTGCACAGTTCAGTACATATTCCGTACAATTGACCACTAAATGGTAACACCCCAATAAGTTTTTCAACTTGTTTAAGTCGGGGTCCACGTTAATCAATTCATGGTATGAGGGAAGAGTGGATGGTGAGATCGACAAGTGGATCGGTGCGACGTCTTCAGTAATGCGGACGCCGTATCGATCCGTTGTGGTGAAGAAGGAGCTGAGCCGGAAGGCAAAGCTCTCAATTTACCGGTCAATCTACGTTCCCATCCTCACCTATGGTCATGAGCTTTGGATTATGAACAAAAGGACTAGATCACGGGTACAAATAGGTTTCCTCCGCCAGGTGGCGGGTCTCTCCCTTAGAGATAGGGTGAGAAGCTCTGCCATCCGGGAGGAACTCAAAGTAAAGCCGCTGCTCCTCCACATGGAGAGGAGCCAGATGAGGTGGTTTGGGCATCTGGTCAGGATGCCACCCGAACGCCTCCCTAGGGAGGTGTTTGGGGCACGTCCAACCGGTAGGAGGGCACGGGGAAGACCCAGGACACTTTGGGAAGACTATGTCTCCCAACTGGCCTGGGAACGCCTCGGGATCCCCCGGGAAGAGCTGGACGAAGTGGCTGCTGTTCCCAAGACCCAACTTAAGATAAGAAGAAGAAGGTAGATGGATGGATGGAAATTGCTGGATGGTAGAATACTGGTCTGTTTTTGCATGCGAGTGATGATCCGGACAGATGGAGGTTTCGCAAGATGTGCGAGACTAATGCGAGTCGGTTACCTGGGCTGCAAGGTCAAGCCGCATCATCTTCAAGACTGTAATTACGGCGTCACGGCGGAGGCGACTGGATTAGGGCTGAAGCTTAGAGGGGATGCCAGTAAATGGCAACAGACTTGACATTATTAGCCCGAGCTGAGGCTTTAAGACTCGCTGTCAACGCTGGCTTTCCTGTCCCTGGCTGAAGAGTGAAGGTCAGAGAGATGCTGACAGAGGCCTCGGAGATGTGTGCATTTCTGCAAATGACCACAAACGTGGCCTCAGAATGATAATACCGACATTTGGCCAGGGACCGAACTGGAAATGAGCACTGACCCAGTTCCTCTTTCCTGTGAAGTAAGAACTCCCAGAACCAGAAGACGAAACACTTACTGAGGTGTTGAGAATTGATGGAGAGAAAAGTCTTAAAGGCTGATAAAGGTTTCACCAGCTGTTTAAATAACAGTAGAGCATGTGCCTTGATTTTTGCATTCCTCAACCTTCTCAGTCTTTTTTGCCACTTGTGCCAGCTTTTTGGAAACATGTCACAGGCGTCAAATTCCAAATGAGCTAATATTTGCAAAAAATAACAAAGTTTGCCTGTTGTGGCAGTTTGGCCACAATATGTTTGGAGGAGAAAAGGTGAGGCCTGTAATCCCAGGACCACCAGACCTACCGTCGAGCATGGTGGTGGTAGTATTATGCTCTGGGCCTGTTTTGCTGCCAATGGAACTGCTGCTTTTTTGCCCCTCGTGCCAGCTTTTTGGAAACATGTCACAGGCGTCAAATTCCAAATGAGCTAATATTTGCAAAAACTAACATTTTCCAGTTCGAACATTAAAATATCTTGTCTTTGCGGTCTATTCAATTGAAAAGAAGTTGAAAAGAATTATTATATTTTTTATTTATTTACCATTTACACAACGTGACAACCTCGCTGCTTTTGGGGCTTGTAGTAAGAGTATATTATTCAAGTGTTTCATGAGCATTCCTCAACATTCTCAGTCTTTTTTGCCACTTGTGCCAGCTTTTTGGAAACATGTCGCAGGCGTCAAATTCCAAATGAGCTAATATTTGCAAAAAATAACAAAGTTTGCCTGTTGTGGCAGTTTGGCCACAATACCCAGCAATATGTTTGGAGGACAAAAGGTGAGGTCTTTAATCCCAGGAACACTAGGCCTACCGTCAAGCATGGTGGTGGTAGTATTATGCTCTAGGCCTGTTTTGCTGTCAATGGAACTGCTGCTTTTTTGCCCCTTGTGCCATCTTTTTGGAAACATGTCGCAGGCGTCAAATTCCAAATAAGCTAATATTTGCAAAAACTAACATTTTCCAGTTCGAACATTAAAATATCGTGTCTTTGCGGTCTATTCAATTGAAAAGAAGTTGAAAAGAATTATTCTATTTTTTATTTATTTACCATTTACACAACGTGACAACCTCGCTGCTTTTGGGGCTTGTAGTAAGAGTACATTATTCAAGTGTTTCATGAGCATTCCTCAACATTCTCAGTCTTTTTTGCCACTTGTGCCAGCTTTTTGGAAACATGTCGCAGGCGTCAAATTCCAAATGAGCTAATATTTGCAAAAAATAACAAAGTCTGCCTGTTGTGGCAGTTTGGCCACAATACCCCAATATGTTTGGAGGAGAAAATGTGAGGCCTTTAATCCCAGGAACACTATACCTACCGTCAAGCATGGTGGTGGTAGTATTATACTCTGGGCCTGTTTTGCTGCCAGTGGAACTGCTGCTTTTTTGCCTCTCGTGCCAGCTTTTTGGAAACATGTCCCAGGCGTCACATTCCAAATGAGCTAATATTTGCGAAAACTAACATTTTCCAGTTCGAACATTAAAATATCTTGTCTTTGCGGTCTATTCAATTGAAAAGAAGTTGAAAAGAATTATTGTATTTTTTATTTATTTACCATTTACACAACGTGACAACCTCACTGCTTTTGGGGCTTGTAGTAAGAGTATATTATTCAAGTGTTTCATGAGCATTCCTCAACATTTTCAGTCTTTTTTGCCACTTGTGCCAGCTTTTTGGAAACATGTCGCAGGCGTCAAATTCCAAATGAGCTAATATTTGGAAAAAATAACAAAGTTTGCCTGTTGTGGCAGTTTGGCCGCAATATGTTTGGAGGAGAAAAGGTGAGGCCTTTAATCCCAGGAACACTACACCTACCGTCAAGCATGGTGGTGGTAGTATTATGCTCTGGGCCCGTTTTGCTGCCAATGGAACTGCTGCTTTTTTGCCCCTCGTGCCAGCTTTTTGGAAACATGTCGCAGGCGTCAAATTCCAAACGAGCTAATATTTGCGAAAAGTAACATTTTCCAGTCCGAACATTAAAATATCTTGTCTTTGCGGTCTATTCAATTGAAAAAAAGTTGAAAATAATTATTGTATTTTTAATTTATTTACCATTTACACAACGTGACAACCTCGCTGCTTTTGGGGCTTGTAGTAAGAGTATATTATTCAAGTGTTTCATGAGCATTCCTCAACATTCTCAGTCTTTTTTGCCACTTGTGCCAGCTTTTTGGAAACATGTCGCAGGCGTCAAATTCCAAATGAGCTAATATTTGCAAAAAATAACTAAGTTTGCCTGTTGTGGCAGTTTGGCCACAATACCCAGCAATATGTTTGGAGGACAAAAGGTGAGGTCTTTAATCCCAGGAACACTATACCTACCGTCAAGCATGGTGGTGGTAGTATTATACTCTGGGCCTGTTTTGCTGCCAGTGGAACTGCTGCTTTTTTGCCTCTTGTGCCATCTTTTTGGAAACATGTCGCAGGCGTCAAATTCCAAATAAGCTAATATTTGCAAAAACTAACATTTTCCAGTTCGAACATTAAAATATCGTGTCTTTGCGGTCTATTCAATTGAAAAGAAGTTGAAAATAATTATTCTATTTTTTATTTATTTACCATTTACACAACGTGACAACCTCGCTGCTTTTGGGGCTTGTAGTAAGAGTATATTATTCAAATGTTTCATGAGCATTCCTCAACATTCTCAGTCTTTTTTGCCACTTGTGCCAGCTTTTTGGAAACATGTCGCAGGCGTCAAATTCCAAATGAGCTAATATTTGCAAAAAATAACAAAGTCTGCCTGTTGTGGCAGTTTGGCCACAATACCCCAATATGTTTGGAGGAGAAAATGTGAGGCCTTTAATCCCAGGAACACTACACCTACCGTCAAGCATGGTGGTGGTAGTATTATACTCTGGGCCTGTTTTGCTGCCAGTGGAACTGCTGCTTTTTTGCCTCTCGTGCCAGCTTTTTGGAAACATGTCCCAGGCATCACATTCCAAATGAGCTAATATTTGCGAAAACTAACATTTTCCAGTTCGAACATTAAAATATCTTGTCTTTGCGGTCCATTCAATTGAAAAGAAGTTGAAAATAATTATTGTATTTTTTAATTTATTTACCATTTACACAACGTGACAGCCTCACTGCTTTTGGGGCTTGTAGTA
The DNA here is from genome assembly GCF_033978795.1 of Nerophis ophidion. Lineage (NCBI taxonomy): Eukaryota > Metazoa > Chordata > Actinopteri > Syngnathiformes > Syngnathidae > Nerophis > Nerophis ophidion. Next base: position 52,535,583 of record NC_084625.1, on the reverse strand, counting down.
AGAGTTTATTATTCAAATGTTTCATGAGCATTCCTCAACCTTCTCAGTCTTTTTTGCCACTTGTGCCAGCTTTTTGGAAACATGTCGCAGGCGTCAAATTCCAAATGAGCTAATATTTGCAAAAAATAACAACGTTTGCCTGTTGTGGCAGTTTGGCCGCAATATGTTTGGAGGAGAATAGGTGAGGCCTTTAATCCCAGGAACACTACACCTACCGTCAAGCATGGTGGTGGTAGTATTATGCTCTGGGCCTGTTTTGCTGCCAATGGAACTGCTGCTTTTTTGCCACTTGTGCCAGCTTTTTGGAAACATGTCGCTGGCGTCAAATTCCAAACGAGCTAATATTTGCGAAAAGTAACAACATTTTCCAGTCCGAACATTAAAATATCTTGTCTTTGTGGTCTATTCAATTGAAAAGAAGTTGAAAATAATTATTGTATTTTTAATTTATTTACCATTTACACAACGTGACAACCTCACTGCTTTTGGGGCTTGTAGTAAGAGTATATTATTCAAGTGTTTCATGAGCATTCCTCAACATTCTCAGTCTTTTTTGCCACTTGTGCCAGCTTTTTGGAAACATGTCGCAGGCATCAAATTCCAAATGAGCTAATATTTGCAAAAAATAACAAAGTTTGCCTGTTGTGGCAGTTTGGCCACAATACTCAGCAATATGTTTGGAGGAGAAAAGGTGAGGCCTTTAATCCCAGGAACACTACACCTACCGTCAAGCATGGTGGTGGTAGTATTATACTCTGGGCCTGTTTTGCTGCCAGTGGAACTGCTGCTTTTTTTGCCCCTCGTGCCAGCTTTTTGGAAACATGTCGCAGGCGTCAAATTCCAAATAAGCTAATATTCGCGAAAACTAACATTTTCCAGTCCGAACATTAAAATATCTTGTCTTTGCGGTCTATTCAATTGAAAAGAAGTTGAAAATAATTATTGTATTTTTTATTTATTTACCATTTACACAACGTGACAACCTCACTGCTTTTGGGGCTTGTAGTAAGAGTATATTATTCAAGTGTTTCATGAGCATTCCTCAACATTCTCAGTCTTTTTTGCCACTCGTGCCAGCTTTTTGGAAACATGTCGCAGGCGTCAAATTCCAAATGAGCTAATATTTGCAAAAAATAACAAAGTTTGCCTGTTGTGGCAGTTTGACCACAATATGTTTGGAGGAGAAAAGGTGAGGCCTTTAATCCCAGGAACACTATACCTACAGTCAAGCATGGTGGTGGTAGTATTATGCTCTGGGCCTGTTTTGCTGCCAATGGAACTGCTGCTTTTTTGCCACTTGTGCCAGCTTTTTGGAAACATGTCGCTGGCGTCAAATTCCAAATGAGCTAATATTTGCGAAAACTAACATTTTCCAGTTCGAACATTAAAATATCTTGTCTTTGCGGTCTATTCAATTGAAAAGAAGTTGAAAATAATTATTGTATTTTTTATTTATTTACCATTTACACAACGTGACAACCTCACTGCTTTTGGGGCTTGTAGTAAGAGTTTATTATTCAAGTGTTTCATGAGCATTCCTCAACCTTCTCAGTCTTTTTTGCCACTTGTGCCAGCTTTTTGGAAACATGCCGCAGGCGTCAAATTCCAAATAAGCTAATATTTGCAAAAACTAACATTTTCCAGTTCGAACATTAAAATATCTTGTCTTTGCGGTCCATTCAATTGAAAGAAAATAAGATGAAAATAATTATTGTATTTTTAATTTATTTACCATTTACACAACGTGACAACCTCACGGCTTTTGGGGCATGTAGTAAGAGTTTATTATTCAAATGTTTCATGAGCATTCCTCAACCTTCTCAGTCTTTTTTGCCACTTGTGCCAGCTTTTTTGAAACATGTCGCAGGCGTCAAATTCCAAATGAGCTAATATTTGCAAAAAATAACAAAGTTTGCCTGTTGTGGCAGTTTGGTCATAATACTCAGCAATATGTTTGGAGGAGAAAAGGTGAGGCCTTTAATCCCAGGAACACTATACCTACCGTCAAGCATGGTGGTGGTAGTATTATACTCTGGGCCTGTTTTGCTGCCAGTGGAACTGCTGCTTTTTTTGCCCCTCCTGCCAGCTTTTTGGAAACATGTCGCAGGCATCAAATTCCAAATGAGATAATATTTGCGAAAACTAACATTTTCCAGTCCGAACATTAAAATATCTTGTCTTTGCGGTCTATTCAATTGAAAAGAAGTTGAAAATAATTATTGTATTTTTTATTTATTTACCATTTACACAACGTGACAACCTCACTGCTTTTGGGGCTTGTAGTAAGAGTTTATTATTCAAATGTTTCATGAGCATTCCTCAACATTCTCAGTCTTTTTTGCCACTTGTGCCAGCTTTTTGGAAACATGTCGCAGGCGTCAAATTCCAAATAAGCTAATATTTGCGAAAACTAACATTTTCCAGTCCGAACATTAAAATATCTTGTCTTTGCGGTCTATTCAATTGAAAAGAAGTTGAAAATAATTATTGTATTTTTTATTTATTTACCATTTACACAACGTGACAACCTCACTGCTTTTGGGGCTTGTAGTAAGAGTATATTATTCAAGTGTTTCATGAGCATTCCTCAACATTCTCAGTCTTTTTTGCCACTTGTGCCAGCTTTTTGGAAACATGTCGCAGGCGTCAAATTCCAAATGAGCTAATATTTGCAAAAAATAACAAAGTTTGCCTGTTGTGGCAGTTTGGCCACAATACCCCAATATGTTTGGAGGAGAAAAGGTGAGGCCTTTAATCCCAGGAACACCATTCCTTCCGTCGAGCATGGTGGTGGTAGTATTATGCTCTGGGCCTGTTTTGCGGCCAATGGAACTGCTGCTTTTTTGCCCCTCGTGCCAGCTTTTTGGAAACATGTCGCAGGCGTCAACTTCCAATTGAGCTAATATTTGCGTAAAGTAACCAAATTTTCCAGTCCGAACATTAAAATATCTTGTCTTTGCGGTCTATTCAATTGAAAAGAAGTTGAAAAGAATTATTGTATTTTTTATTTATTTACCATTTACACAACGTGACAACCTCACTGCTTTTGGGGCTTGTAGTAAGAGTACATCATTCAAGTGTTTCATGAGCATTCCTCAACATTCTCAGTCTTTTTTGCCACTCTTGCCAGCTTTTTGGAAACATGTCGCAGGCATCAAATTCCAAATGAGCTAATATTTGCAAAAAATAACAAAGTTTGCCTGTTGTGGCAGTTTGGCCACAATACCCAGCAATATGTTTGGAGGAGAAAAGGTGAGGCCTTTAATCCCAGGAACACTATACCTACCGTCAAGCATGGTGGTGGTAGTATTATACTCTGGGCCTGTTTTGCTGCCAATGGAACTGCTGCTTTTTTGCCCCTCGTGCCAGCTTTTCGGAAACATGTCACAGGCGTCAAATTCCAAATAAGCTAATATTTGCCAAAACTAACATTTTCCAGTCCGAACATTAAAATATCTTGTCTTTGCGGTCTATTCAATTGAAAAGAAGTTGAAAATAATTATTGTATTTTTTATTTATTTACCATTTACACAACGTGACAACCTCGCTGCTTTTGGGGCTTGTAGTAAGAGTATATTATTCAAGTGTTTCATGAGCATTCCTCAACACTCTCAGTCTTTTTTGCCACTTGTGCCAGCTTTTTGGAAACATGTCGCAGGCGTCAAATTCCAAATGAGCTAATATTTGCAAAAAATGTCATAGTTTGCCAGTTCCAATGTTAAGTATCTTGTGTTTGCAGTCTATTCAATTCAATATAAGTCAAAAAGGATTTGCAAATTATTGTATTTTGTTTTTATTTACCATTTACACAACGTGACAACTTCACTGCTTTTGGGGTTTTTGTACGTCTAAGCAGTTAGTTGAACTCCATCGGTCATGCTGGGCATATTTTGAGGGAGTTTAACCGCATTTTGTGTCGTTATATTTGCACATTTGTCTCTGGATACACAATCCTGACACTGTTAAAGGCGCCTGGTGCGTTGGCCTGGATGGTTTCCATCATGTCCAATGCTTGTGATCATCCTGCGACGTATGTCCCCATCCTCCCACCGTCAATTCCACGCACTACGTCTTCGGGAGTGAGTTCACATGACATATTTTAATCATAGTGTTTACCGACCGCCCCGTCTGTCGTTCAGCGCCAAAGTATGGAGGAAAAAAAAACGGAACAAAAAAAACACATACCACTTTCTGCAAACAACCTGTGATTGAAGCTTGAATGCAAGCGTTATCGTCTCGGAGGAGACGTGCATGTTTGATTCCCTCTCCCGTGCACGGCGGTGTCTGCAGCCGCAAGATTTTACAGGAACGTCACCCATTTAAAAAACAAATATATATATATATGTGGAAGTTTCCAGTGGGTAAACACGGTCGGTGTGATGAAGTTTTCAGTTTCCAGACTCAATTAAAAGCAGATACACAAAAGTGTAATTGGTGTCATTTTTTTTTTTTTTCCCCGACTGAGCAAATTTGACTGCAAAGTCTATTTGTCGTGGAAATCCAATTAAAAACGCGCAGGTTAAAGTGTTGTTGACTTCTTCTTTATTTTTAAGTAGAATCCTCCCGACACACCCGTGCACTTTTTATCAATCAATCAATCAATCAATCAATCAATGTTTACTTATATAGCCCTAAATCACTAGTGTCTCAAAGGGCTGCACAAACCACTACGACATCCTCGGTAGGCCCACATAAGGGCAAGGAAAACTCACACCCAGTGGGACGTCGGTGACAATGATGACTATGAGAACCTTGGAGAGGAGGAAAGCAATGGATGTCGAGCGGGTCTAACATGATACTGTGAAAGTTCAATCCATAATGGATCCAACACAGCAGCGAGAGTCCAGTCCAACACAGCAGTGAGAGTCCCGTTCACAGCGGAGCCAGCAGGAAACCATCCCAAGCGTAGGCGGATCAGCAGCGCAGAGATGTCCCCAGCCGATACACAGGCAAGCAGTACATGGCCGCCGGATCGGACCGGACCTCCTCCACAAGGGAGAGTGGGACATAGAAGAAAAAAGAAAAGAAGCGGCAGATCAACTGGTCTAAAAAGGGAGTCTATTTAAAGGCTAGAGTATACAAATGAGTTTTAAGGTGAGACTTAAATGCTTCTACTGAGGTAGCATCTCGAACTGTTACCGGGAGGGCATTCCAGAGTACTGGAGCCCGAACGGAAAACGCTCTATAGCCCGCAGACTTTTTTTGGGATCTAGGAATCACTAATAAGCCGGAGTCCTTTGAAGGCAGATTTCTTGCCGGGACATATGGTACAATACAATCGGCAAGATAGGATGGAGCTAGACCGTGTAGTATTTTATACGTAAGTAGTAAAACCTTAAAGTCACATCTTAAGTGCACAGGAAGCCAGTGCAGGTGAGCCAGTACAGGCGTAATGTGATAAATCTTGGGCTCCTTTAACGCCACGTTCAACCTTGCCTGACCGGACTGAAAGGTGTGTGTCATTTCCTACGATATTTACTCGAGTATTTATTTCCTCCAAACAACCACGGGTGACTTCTCTGTCCGAATGATTGTATCGAAGTTACCACAAAACTTTGTGTTTCAATGCGTTCTAGGCGAGTGGACAAAAGTTGTCTTGGATCTTACCAATCTTGTAAAACTCCACTGCGTAGGATGGGAAGCGACATGAAGGTGTCTATTTCTTTGATGTATTGTAATCCAAAGGGAGATTTTGTCTACAAAGCGGCGAGGAAGCAGGACCTGACCCCCCTCCAGGCACCTTTTCAGCACGGTGGAATAGGGGTTAGTTCAGGGTTATCAAAGTCAAATACAGAGTGGGCCGACATTTAAAACTGAACAAAGCCACGGGCCGAGGTTGAACAAATTAACCTTTTAATAAGGACCCAAACAAGTTTTGCATTGAATATTGAACAAGCAAGGCTTGTATAACTTTATAGTGACATGCAAAATCCAGTTTCACATAATAATTAAAGCTGCAAGCAGCGTTGGTCGGGTCCGCCTTTGGCTGCTGCCCCCGAGACCCACGGCCGGATAAGCATTAGAAGACGCCTTGGAGCCACTATTTTGAGAATCTAATGCATTGTGAAAGTAATGCAGTTGTTGTATTGAAGTGAAAATATCAAACTTCCTGTTGATTTTTGCTAAAGTATGTTAATTATTAAAATGTAGGTCTAAGTGAGACCTACATAGTGTTCTATGTTTCATGTCTCTCTGACATTCCTACCGGAAGTTACAAGCAGTTTTGTCTGTGTTTTCTTCCTAGGAGCAGTTTGTCCGTGTTGTATTCCTAGGGGGGCGGTAGAGCGCAATTTTGAGTTTTGAGGTTAGGTTTTTTCATCAGATCGCAATTTTTGCCAGACCTGATGTGTGTGTCAAGTTTGGTGAGTTTAGAAGCATTTTAACGGGGTCAAATAACAGCTTAAAGAGGCAAAAATGACATTTTTTAGGAGACTTTGCACAGGGGTTCTTTGAAGGCGCGTAAAATCAAAACCTGAGAACTTATCAAAACTCTGTTCTATACTTTTAATCAGAAGGGTTCAATCTCTCTCCTGTGCGAGTTTGAAGCCAAAACAACTAATGCATTCAGAGGAGATAATGTTTGAAGAAAGGTGACCGGTTTTTACAAAACTTTTGTTTTGAAGGGGGGATTGCAAACTTCCTGTTGATTTTTGTTGGGGGTTGTCAATCTATTAAATGTAGGTCTAAGCGAGACCTACATAGAGGTTTTCGTTTCATGTCTCTCCGACATTCTTACCGGAAGTTACAAGCAGTTTTGTCTGTGTTTTCTTCCAAGGAGCAGTTTTTTCAGTGTTTTATTCAAAAATAGCGCTAGAGCGCAATTTTGAGTTTTGGGGTTTGTTTTTTCCATTAAATCGCAATATTCGCCAGTCCTTATGTGTGCGCCAAGTTTGGTGACTTTTGAAGCATTTTAAAGGGGTCGAATTACAGCGCAAAGAGGCAAGAATTGCATTTTTTGCAAAAAATTTATTTTGAAGGGGTTTTTGCCAACTTCCTTTAGATTTTTGCTAAAAGAAGTGAGTGTATGAAAATTGGGTCTAAGTCAGACCTACATAGGAGTTTTTGTTTCATGTCGCTATGACATTCCTAACAGAAGTTACATGCAGTTTTGTCTGTAATTTTTTCCTAGGGGGTGCTAGAGCGCAATTTTCATTTTGGGGGATTGGTTGCTTAATATGTTGGGAAGGTTTGCTATACCGACGTGTGTGTCAAATTTGGTGAGTTCTGAAGCATGTTAAGGGGGTCAAATTACAGCGCGTAGGTGCGGAATAATAATAAAACACAGCAGTTTCAATAGGGTCCTTTGCCATGGGCCAAGGACCCTAATTAAAGCTGCAAGCAGCGTTGGTCGGGTCCGCCTTTGGCCGCTGCCAAGCCGTGGTCTAAGTCAGACCTACATAGAAGATTTTGTTGTTTCATGTCTCTATGACATTCCTAACAGAAGTTACAAGCAGTTTTGTCAGGGTTCTTTCTTAGGGGGCGCTAAAGCGCAATTATGACTTTAGGGGTCTGTTTTTTTTATTAGATGGCAATTTTCGCCAGTCCTGATGTGTGTGTAAAATTTGGTGAGTTTTGAAGCAGGTTAAGGGGGTCAAATTACAGATTGGCGTTTCTGGATGTTGTTGATAAATGGCTTTCGCTTGGCATAGTAGAGCTTTAACTTTCACTTTGAATCATTTTAAGGGGGTCAAATTAAAGCTCAAAGAGGCAAAAATGAAAGTAAAGCCGCTGCTCCTCCACATGGAGAGGAGCCAGATGAGGTGGTTTGGGCATCTGGTCTGGATGCCACCCGAAAGTCTCCCTAGGGAGGTGTTTAGGGCACGTCCGACCGGTAGGAGGCCACGGGGAAGACCCAGGACACGTAGGGAAGACTATGTCTCCCGGCTGGCCTGGGAACGCCTCGGGATCCCCCGGGAAGAGCTAGACGAAGTGGCTGGGGAGAGGGAAGTCTGGGTTTCTCTGCTTAGGCCGTTGCCCCCGCGACCCGACCTCGGATAAGCGGAAGATGATGGATGGATGTTTTTTAACCAAAGGCGACGGCTATTTATGACCCCCTTCCCTTAAAAACAGCCGTTGCCATGTAATCAGGGAAAATCCAAATAAAAGAGGTGTACAATCTTTCGTCAGAGTGTGGTGGGACACGGCACAAGAGTACAGGTCTACGTGTTTCTCCTCATTGAGGCAAATTTACTTCCGTCTGTTTAAATCCTTGTCTGTTAAATAGATGTCATCATTATTTGAACCTGACACTCTCTCTCTCTCTCTCTCTCTCTCTCTCTCTTTATTTGCTCCCATCATTGTGTTGCCCTGATGTCAACAAGCCACTCCTTTATAATAAAGCGTAGATTCCACCGGGGACTTGACAGCAGCCGTATTTTAATAGAACCTTAAATCCAGTCAAATCTCAACTTGCATCCTGGTGTTTACCAACAGATTCCACCGCACCTCATCCTTTTTTCCCCACCTTTACCCCACTGATCTCTTTGTTTTCCCGCTGCCGTGGCGTCTGATCTTGTTGTCTCATCGGGAGAGAAATGTTAGAAATCAATATTAGCCCAACCGGGCTGGAGGTTTGACGTCAGACTGAACACAGCCGTCAAGCTTCGAGAAAGATCCCTTTCAGGTTTATTTTGAAGTATTCTCCATTAGAAGTTGTCCTCTTCTTGCATCAAACGTGGAACTAAGTCAACTGACGGACTGGAAATTGAACCAGGCTCAAATATGCCTGTCCAATTATTGCCTTCTTCCATTTATTGCATGTCTTTTTGGTAAATAAACAACCCTGGTTATGATTAGAACGTTTACATGGCTCGGATTTAACCACGGCCGCCCTCGTCATTTGCCGTCGTGCCTTGAAAAAATAACCGACATCTGCGGCACGCCCTAAACTTTTTACTCGGGCGAGGGATGTAACGGTAAACAGTATAATGATAACCATGCCGGACTATGGACACGGACTTTGCCCTGGAGATTTCCCCCCGGAGTAAACGGAGCCAAGCGCTTGGTTTAACCGCAGTGGTTCTTAACCTGGGTTCAATCGACCCCTCGGGGTTCGGTGAGTCCGCCTCAGGGGTTCGGCAGAGGTCAAAACACACCCGACTCATCGTGTAAATACAAACTCCTCCCTGTTGGCGTATGGCAACAGCTGACTGATTTGCAGATGTGTATTTTGTCGTGAGTTTATGCACTGTGTTGGTTTTGTTGTTTGAACAAAGTGATGTTCATGCACGCTTCATTTCGGGCACCAGTAAAAAAAACATGGTCACACTTTACTGTGGGGAACATCCATCCATCTTCTTCCGCTTATCCGAGGTCGGGTCGCGGGGGCAACAACCTAAGCAGGGAAACCCAGACTTCCCTCTCCCCAGCCACTTCGTCTAGCTCTTCCCGGGGGATCCCGAGGCGTTCCCAGGCCAGCCGGGAGACATAGTCTTCCCAACGTATCCTGGGTCTTCCCCGTGGCCTCCTACCGGTTGGATGTGCCCTAAACACCTCATTAGGGAGGCGTTCGGGTGGCATCCTGACCAGATGCCCGAACCACCTCATCTGGCTCCTCTCCATGTGGAGGAGCAGCGGCTTTACTTTGAAATCCCCCCGGATGACAGAGTTTCTCACCCCATCTCTAAGGGAGAGACCCAAACTCATTTCTTGTCCTTTCGGTCATGACCCAAAGCTCATGACCATAGGTGAGGATGGGAACGTAGATCGACCGGTAAATTGAGAGCTTTGCCTTCCGGCTCAGCTCCTTCTTCACCACTATGGATCGGTACAATGTCCGCATTACTGAAGACACCGCACCGATCCGCCTGTCGATCTCACCATCCACTCTTCCCTCACTCGTGAACAAGACTCCTAGGTACTTGAACTCCTCCACTTGGGGCAGGGTCTCCTCCCCAACCCGGAGATGGCACTCCACCCTTTTCCGGGCGAGAACCATGGACTCGGACTTGGCGGTGCTGATTCACACTCGGCTGCAAACCGATCCAGTGAGAGCTGAAGATCCCGGTCAGATGAAGCCATCAGGACCACATCATCTGCAAAAAGCAGAGACCTAATCCTGCGGTCACCAAACCCGAACCCCTCAACGCCTTGACTGCGCCTAGAAATTCTGTCCATAAGAGTTACGAACAGAATGGGTGACAAAGGACAGCCTTGGCGGAGTCCAACCCTCACTGGAAATGTGTTCGACTTACTGCCGGCAATGCGGACCAAGGTCTGGCACTGATCATACAGGGAGCGGACCGCCACAATAAGACAGTGCCACAGTGCTTTGTGGACTTGGAGAAGGCGTTCGACCGTGTCCCTCGGGAAGTCCTGTGGGGAGTGCTCAGAGAGTATGGGGTATCGGACTGTCTTATTGTGGATGTAAGGTCCAAGCTATTGAATATGCTAAAAAGAACAGTAAGCAGCTATGTTTTATTAATATACCATAGCTGCGTGTGTCAAATATGAGTCATTAAATGACTGGTGGTAGAGGGCGCTAGTGATCCTTCTTGCGACTACTCGGCTGCAGAAGAAGTGACGACGAGTGACGTGATATGTGCTGGGACGGATATGTAACACCACTACTCCTATACTGGCTATGTAAACAACCGGGCTGAAATAAAGCATGTTCCAGTCCTAAATACCCAGTGTATTATTTATACAATCATGGTGGCGGCGGTGGGATAAAGAGATTACCGACAGAGCAGAACGGGAGGGGGAGTTGTCCGAAGAAATTCTGTCGTCGACGTGAGGAGCCGAGTTAACTGATAGCAGTTTTCTAAACTGGACTTTCAATCGAAGCAGGAGGTAATAAAGGAAGATCTCCATCGAGACAGAGAGACTTTTAAAACTGAAGAAAGATAAGGAAGACTTCTATAAACAATATCGATGCTTTTGATCAGAAGGAGCTGCGCATGGACTTCATTTATAAGTAAAGTTAAGACCATAATAACGTGTTTTTTTTATTAAATATGCTTTTCATGATGGTATCCTTACGTCACACTCAAATTTTTACTGCATGCCTTTGGTAAGCGCAGGATTGAGAAGAGGTTTTAAATTAATTATCGCCCCGACGGCAATTCAAGGAAATACGGTAGTAACATATTGGCTCTTAACTAGTCATTATTTATGCCTTATTATTATAACCCTAACTCTCTGAATCAATCTAAGTCTAAGACTAGATCTGATCAATCTAAGTCTAAGACTAGATGTGACCAGTCTAAGTCAGGGACTAGATGTGACCAATCACGATATGAACATAGCTCCAGTCCTCTGTAGGTGACGTCAGGAGGCTAATGTGTGTTCCAAAATGAAACGCCCGCCCTAAAATCACTACTGTTTCTATGTAGAGGGCACATTTGACCTTAGACATCATGTTTAGGTCCAGAACTATGAGTTAAGTGCCACTGCATTGGAGGGAGCCTCTAAACTGCTGTACAGTGGGATAGTACTGATGTCTAAGCTTCATACTCTCGCCCCCTGTTCTACGTAGGATCTCCCTGGCAGCCCTCCTATGTCGGACCACCTTGGCAGCCTCCCAGATAACCATGAGCGCCGCATCTCTCACTCCCTGTATGAGACCATCGAGGTCTTCAACAACATCTCCACACCGTTACCAAAGCCAGCTGGCCGCATTGGTAAGTCACGGTCATCTCCACCGCTTATTTTCTTCTCTCTCTTTGCGGTTTCTCTCTGCTAAATTTGTTTCCCCCGGACTATAAGGCACACTCAAAACTCTACAGAGTGCCTTATAACCCCAGTGCGCCTAATGTACGGAATAATTCTGGTCGTGCTTACCGACCTCAAAGCAATTTTATTTGGTACATGGTGAAGTGATAAGTGTGACCAGTAGATGGCAGTCACACATAAGAGATACGTGTAGACTGCACTATGATGGCGATATGACTCAAGTAAACAACACCCAACATCTTATATGTTCCATTGAAAATTTAGAACACTTCACCCGGCGCTCAAACATATATCAAATGTTTTAGTACGACTTTGGTAAGCTATAAAGCCATACCGCTTGATGTGCTTCAACATATGAGTTCTGTACACTGCTGCTGGAATTCAAATTTTCCTGAAGGAACTCTCCTGAAGGAATCAATAAAGTACTATCTATCTATCCATCCATCTATCTATCTATCTATCTATCTATCTATCTATCTATCTATCTATCTATCTATCTATCTATCTATCTATCTATCTATCTATCTATCTATCTATCTATCTACCCACCCACCCACCCATCCATCCATCCATCCATCCATCCATCCATCCATCCATCCATCTATTATGGTGTATGTATAAGTTATGACATATCTGTTTTGTTTCGCAATATTATGCAAAAGCAACTTTTTTACCTTTTGGTACCTGCTGATCTGTATTTGAGATCTGCATAAATCCTGAAAAATTTGCCTTTGTAGTCCATGTCGACGCTGTAGCCGATAAGCTTCTTCTTGTTCTCTATCTTCTTGTTATGTGACATTCATTTTCCGCTGTTGCCATTTCTGATATAAAGTAGTGTAAAGTTCTTACTTATATCTGTCGGTAAACTCGCCATGAAAGCACTAAAACATACCGGTGTAGTGAGTTGACATTATTCACCCGAGGAACTTTAGTTATGTGAGAGTTCCGGTCGGATGTTTTTTTTTACGGTTGTTGTTTCCGGATGAGGAGATGCTGCTCCGTTATTGATTGAAGTAGTCTGAATGTCATTAAAACAGTTAGCGCCATCTTTTGACACTTCTTCCACTCCTGTCCTTGCACGCTACACCGCTACAACAAAACGTGACGGGGAGAAGACGCTGTCAAAGTGGAGGCATGTAAATAAGACCGCCTACAAAACGACAAAATGACTTGAAGATGATGTGTAAAACATAATCTATGCAACATTTTGAGCAAAGAACCACCATTACATGTTAGATAGATAAATAGATAGTACTTAATTGATTCCTTCAGTAGAGTTCCTTCAGGAAAATTATGTAGACCACAAGGAAGTCTTTTACATTTAGAAACAAATCATAATAATATGACTCCTTTAATGCGCCTTATAATCCGGTGAGCCTTATATATATAACAAAATCAGACATAGACCATTCATCGGCATTGCGCCTTGCAATACAGTTTTTGATTGATTGATTGATTGGAACTTTTATTATTAGATTGCACAGCACAGTATATATTCCGTACAATTGACCACTACGTTTTCAACTTGTTTAAGTCGGAGTCCACGTTAAACAACTCATGGTAAACGGTGCGCCCTACGGTCGGGAAAACACGGTAGTTATATTCATGTTGCCTGCACTTTGAAGTGCCTCGATCAATTCCAGCCTCTTCTAAGACGCATCTCTGACTGATTTCCGTTAAATCCCCCCCGACCAATACGCTTCTTACATCCTCATCTTGGCTCTCATTGCCCCGCGTTCCGAGGTACACACCATGTCTCACTGTTCAAACCCCTCAGGGATTAACGTCATCCCTAATCTCCCAGGCGTTCACTCCAGCCCTGACTGCTTTCACTCAAACCAATTCTCAATCTACCCGGCTGACATCAGCCGACCGACATATCGGCTCGACGGGCGCATTGGAATTGGCAATTCAATCCTCCGCCAGTCACTGCTGTCATCTGACTATCGACGGGCCTTGAACACACAATCTGAGGTGGAGGAGGGTGTGGCTGCACGGGATGATGGTTAGAAACTTTATCACCCACCGTACAGTTCACTTTCACATAACCTTGATGTGAAGACATTAAGGTTTTATTTGTCTCTTTTCAAATCGCTCGCTGTCGTTTGTTCATCTGATTTCCACCTGATCCCACCCAGTGACGCTGCTCGTCAGATATTCACTTTTCCGCCATTGTCCTATAAACACGTTCACAATAGTTCGGCCATAATGTTGCCAAACTTGCCAGCCGCCGCGCGACATCCAGAGAAACAAGTGGTGGACATAAATATTGGACGGGTTGAGGATTCATCAGATAATCCAAAGAGGTTCATTAGGTCTTTAGAAAATTATGCAATTTGTTATTCTTATAGCCAGACCTGTGTGTTGACTTTTGTACCTACGACTGTTGACTTCTGTACCTACGACTGTGGACTTTTGTACCTACGACTGTTGACTTTTGTACCTACAACTGTTGACTTTTGTACCTACAACTGTTGACTTTTGTACCTACAACTGTTGACTTTTGTACCTACAACTGTTGACTTCTGTACCTACGACTGTTGACTTCTGTACCTACGACTGTTGACTTTTGTACCTACGACTGTTGACTTTTGTACCTACGACTGTTGACTTCTGTACCTACGACTGTTGACTTCTGTACCTACAACTGTTGACTTTTGTACCTACGACTGTTGACTTTTGTACCTACGACTGTTGACTTTTGTACCTACGACTGTTGACTTTTGTACCTACAACTGTTGACCTTTGTACCTACAACTGTTGACCTTTGTACCTACAACTGTTGACTTTTGTACCTACAACTGTTGACTTCTGTACCTACAACTGTTGACTTGTGTACCTACAACTGTTGACTTGTGTACCTACGACTGTTGACTTTTGTACCTACAACTGTTGACTTTTGTACCTACGACTGTTGACTTTTGTACCTACGACTGTTGACTTCTGTACCTACAACTGTTGACTTTTGTACCTACGACTGTTGACTTTTGTACCTACGACTGTTGACTTTTGTACCTACAACTGTTGACTTTTGTACCTACAACTGTTGACTTTTGTACCTACAACTGTTGACTTCTGTACCTACAACTGTTGACTTCTGTACCTACAACTGTTGACTTCTGTACCTACAACTGTTGACTTCTGTACCTACAACTGTTGACTTTTGTACCTACAACTGTTGACTTTTGTACCTACAACTGTTGACTTTTGTACCCACGACTATTTACTTATGTACATACAACTGTTGACTTATGTACCTACACCTGTAACTGTTGACTTAAGTACCTACAACTGTTGACTTTGGTACCTACAACTGTTGACTTTTGTACCTACAACTGTTGACTTTTGTACCTACAACTGTTGACTTTTGTACCCACGACTATTTACTTATGTACATACAACTGTTGACTTATGTACCTACACCTGTAACTGTTGACTTAAGTACCTACAACTGTTGACTTTCGTACCTACACTTACAACTGTTGATTTTGTACCTACAACTGTTGACCTCTGTACCTACAACTGTTGACTTCTGTACCTACAACTGTTGACTTATGTACGTACCTACACCTGCAACTGTTGACTTCTGTACCTACAACTGTTGACTTTTGCACCTACGACTGTTAAATTCTGTACCTACACCTACAACTGTTGACTTCTGTAACTACACCTACAACTGTTGACCTCTGTACCTACAACTGTTGACTTCTGTACCTACAACTGTTGACTTATGTACGTACCTACACCTGCAACTGTTGACTTCTGTACCTACAACTGTTGACTTTTGCACCTACGACTGTTAAATTCTGTACCTACACCTACAACTGTTGACTTCTGTAACTACACCTACAACTTTTGACTTCTGTAACTACACCTACAACTGTTGACTTCTGTACCTACACCTAAAACTGTTGACTTCTGTACCTACAACTGTGGACTTTCGTACCTACACTTACAACTGTTGATTTTGTACCTACAACTGTTGACTTGTGTACCTACAACTGTTGACTTGTGTACCTACAACTGTTGACTTGTGTACCTACAACTGTTGACTTGTGTACCTACAACTGTTGACTTGTGTACCTACAACTGTTGACTTGTGTACCTACAACTGTTGACTTGTGTACCTACAACTGTGGACTTTCGTACCTACACTTACAACTGTTGATTTTGTACCTACAACTGTTGACTTGTGTACCTACAACTGATGACTTGTGTACCTACAACTGTTGACTTGTGTACCTACAACTGATGACTTTTGTACCTACAACTCTTGACTTCTCTACCTACAACAGTTGTAGCCGAAACCGCCAGGTACGGAAATCAACACACATGTCAGGCTGTAAGAATAACATTGGATTTGTCAAATAGTTTTCAGTTTTCAGCACCGTTTCCTGCTGGCTCTGGAAACCTTGACTTTCATGCCTCAGCTCCGCCAAAGATGTAATGTTTTTACCAGGGTTTGTCTGTCTGTTTGTTAGCAACATAACCCAAATAGTTATGGATAGATTTTGATGACATTTTTCAAGAAATGTCCAAAAAACGATTTCTCTCACTTACTGCAAACTAACGTCATGTCCTGCTTGCCGCATTCCAAACCCCCACATTGGTGCTTAGCAGAGGACTCCGGGAGATGTGGTTTATTTTTTTAGACCTGTCCAACGCTTAGGCGCTGGAAAAACAACTTCACACCCATTTTTTTGTTTGATACCGTCTTGCGCCACTTTTGTGAAGACAATGAAAGCGAAATATCCTGGTATCTACAAAACCGTTACACCCTTATTAAATAACCTTCCGGATCATTAGGCTTCGAATACTGAACATTTCCCTTTGACTCTCCGTCTTTGGCTCTTTTCCTGACCTCGTCCTAAATGGAATTATTTCACATTGGCTGTGTTTTCCTTTCTTTTCGGTAATTCATTCTCCTGGCTGTTCAGGGTGCAGTACAAGTGATATCTGCGTGTGCACTGACGGCACAAAAAGTTTCGATTCTTTTTTTGTCTCCAATTGAAACTTGAAGGGTGCCCAGGGCCCGTCTCATCCTGCCGACTCGGTGTCAAACGAGTCAAGTGTAAAAGTTTTAGGTAGGAGGGCGGGAGTGCATGTCAGAGCTGTAAGTTCCCGTCACAACCAAAGCTCCGTGGAGGCTTAGATGTACGACTCAGTTGACTCACTGCGAGTCAAAGTGTCAGTCTTTTTTTCTTCCGGCTGCTTCTGAGTCCTGCCCTCATTAACCCACGCCTAGCGGCTACGGCGGGTCTTCATCGCTCCATTATTTACATTCATGATGGGAAGGAAACACGTCAAATTGTTTCTTTGTCGTTGGGTTGATCCTTAGGATGATCTACGGTCGCTTCATGTCAAGGCTGTCTTGAGTTTACGATCATTTCTACAACTCTTGTTTTTTTTGTGATTGACTAATTGGGGCACATACTTGTTGCCCACATAAAAAACATTCATGAATTTTGGCGCTTTTGGTCGCCATCCACAAGCTTCTGCTTGAATTTAAGACCACTCCTCTTGACAAAATTGGTGCAGTTCAGTTAAACGTGTTGGTCAAGTCAGAACTCTGGGAAGGCCATTCTAAAAGCTTAATTCTAGCCTGGTTTAGCCATTCCTTTACCACTTTTGACGTGCGTTTAGGGTCATTGTCCTGTTGGAACACACAACTGCGCCCGAGACCCAACCTCCAAGTTGATGATTTTAGCTTGTCCTGAAGAATTTGGAAGTAATCCTCCTTGGTCATTGTCCCATTTACTCTCTGTGGAGCACCACTTCCATCCATCCATTTTCTACCGCTTGTCCCTTTTCGGGGTCGCGGGGGGTGCTGTAGCCTATCTCAGCTGCACACGGGCGGAAGGCAGCGTACACCCTGGACAAGTCACCACCTCATCGCAGGGCCAACACAGATAGACAACATTCACACACTAGTGTTGCCAATCAACCTATCCCCAGGTGCATGTCTTTGGAGGTGGGAGGGGCCTATCCCCAGGTGCATGTCTTTGAAAGTGGGAGGAACCTGGGTTACCCGGAGGGAACCCACAAAGTCACGGGGAGAACATGCAAACTCCACACAGAAAGATCATGAGCCCGCGATTGAACCCAGGACTGGGTGTGAGTTTTCCTTGCCCTTATGTGGGCCTACCAAGGATGTCGTAGTGGTTTGTGTTGTGGTTTGTACAGCCCTTTGAGACACTAGTGATTTAGTAATTTAGGGCTATTTAAGTAAACATTGATTGATTGATTGATGTTGTAGGAGGCCACGGGGAAGACCCAGGACACGTTGGGAAGACTATGTCTCCCGGCTGGCCTGGGAACGCCTCGGGATCCCCCGGGAAGAGCTAGACGAAGTGGCTGGGGAAAGGGAAGTCTGGGTTTCCCTGCTTAGGCTGTTGCCCCCGCGACCCGACCTCGGATAAACGGAAGAAGATGGATGGATGGATGGATGGATGGATGGATGATTGATTGATTGATACTCAGGACCTTCATATTGTGAGGCAGACGCACTAACCCCTGTCCAGCTCCATTGGCAGCAAAACGGGCCCAGAGCATAATACTACCAACACCATGCTTGACGGTAGGATATTGTTCCTGGGGTAGAGGCCTCACCTTTTCTCTTCCAAACATATTGCTGGGTATTGTGGCCAAACAGCTCCATTTTTTCCCCAGAACTTTCCTCCAGAAGGTCTTATCTTTGTCCATGAGCTGTCAGATGAAACAAAAATCAAATCTAAAAATCGAAGTCTATGAACTGATGAAGTCTACTCGGATGTCGTCTTCCGAGACAAACCATGCAGTCCCCTTGCGAACGATTGAACGCCCTAAGTCATGGGTGTCAAACTCTGGCCCTCGGGCCACATTTGGCCCGCCGTTTAATTTCATTTGGCCCTTGAGGCAATATCAAATTAACATTAGAGCTGGCCCCACGGTAACACCACATTCAATGCTAGTACTCATACCTGCCAACCCTCCCGATTTTCCCGGGAAGTTTAGTGCCCTTCCCAAAAATCTCCCTGGGCAACCATTCTCCCGATTTCCGCCCGGACAACAATATTGGGATCCTGCCTTAAAGGCACTGTCCTCTACAACATGCCGTCACGTCCTCTTTTCCTCCATATAAACATTGTGCTGGCCAAGTCACGTAATATATGCGGCTTTCACACACACATACTTGGTCGACAGCCATACAGGTCACACTGAGGGTGGCCGTATGAACAACTTTAACATTGTTACAACTATGCGCCACACTGTGAACCCACACCAAACAAGAATGACAAAACACATTTCGGGAGAACACCCGTCACAACAGAATACCCAGGACCCCTTGCAGCACTAAATCTTCCGGAATGCTACAATATACACCCCCCGCTACCACCAAACCCCGCCCACCTAATTTTTTATTGTATTTGCGAATTTATTAGCCTGCGGAAAAAGTTAATGTTGATATTTACCTCAGAAGGCTGCAAAAAGAAAAGAGGGATTCATTTTTTTTAATTACTGATGTTTTTTCGTTGGTTTTTTGAAAGTTGATTTTGCACTGTTACGTTATATAAGCTCTGCCTGTTCCATGGGAGGAAGCCCAAGTACCCGGAGGGAACCCACGCAGTCACGGGGAGAACATGCAAACTCCACACAGAAAGATCCCGAGCCCGGGATTGAACCCGGGATTACTCAGGACCTTCGTATTGTGAGGCAGATGCACTAACCTCTCTGCCACCGTCCTGCCCTATATAAGTCTTGCTTGTTCAATATTTAATGCAAAACTCGTTTGGGTCCCTATTAAAAGGTTAATTTGTTCAACTTTGACCCGCGGCTTCGTTCAGTTTTACATTTTGGCCCACTCTGTATTTGAGTTTGACACCCCTGCCCTAAGTTAACAAAATAGACAGACTATATGCGGCTTTCACACACACATACTTGGTCAACAGCCATACAGGTCACACTGAGGGTGGCCGTATGAACAACTTTAACATTGTTACAATTATGCGCCACACTGTGAACCCACACCAAACAAGAATGACAAAACACATTTCGGGAGAACACCCTCACCGTACACAAATACCCAGGACCCCTTGCAGCACTAACTCTTCCGGAATGCTACAATATACACCCCCCGCTACCACCAAACCCCGCCCACCTAATTTTTTATTGTATTTGCGAATTTATTAGCCTGCGGAAAAAGTTAATGTTGATATTTACCTCAGAAGGCTGCAAAAAGAAAAGAGGCATTAATTTTTTTAATTACTGATGTTTTTTCGTTGGTTTTTTGAAAGTTAATTTTGCACTGTTACGTTATATAAGCTCTGCCTGTTCCATGGGAGGAAGCCCAAGTACCCGGAGGGAACCCACGCAGTCACGGGGAGAACATGCAAACTCCACACAGAAAGATCCTCCCGAGCCCGGGATTGAACCCGGGATTACTCAGGACCTTTGTATTATGAGGCAGATGCACTAACCCCTCTTCCACCGTTCTGCCCTATATAAGCCTTGCTTGTTCAATATTCATTGCAAAATTTGTTTGGGTCCCTATTAAAAGGTTAATTTGTTCAACCTTGACCTGTGGCTTCGTTCAGTTTTACCTTTTGGCCCACTCTGTATTTGAGTTAACAAAATAGACAGAATATATGCGGCTTTCACACACACATACTTGGTCAACAGCCATACAGGTCACACTGAGGGTGGCCGTATGAACAACTTTAACATTGTTACAAATATGCGCCACACTGTGAACCCACACCAAACAAGAATGAAAAAACCCATTTCGGGAGAACACCCCTCACAACAGAATACCCAGGACCCCTTGCAGCACTAAATCTTCCGCAATGCTATAATATACACCCCCCGCTACCACCAAACCCCGCCCACCTAATTTTTTATTGTATTTGCGAATTTATTAGCCTGAGGAAAAAGTTAATGTTGATATTTACCTCAGAAGGCTGCAAAAAGAAAAGAGGCATTCATTTTTTTAATTACTGATGTTTTTTCGTTGGTTTTTTGAAAGTTAATTTTGCACTGTTATGTTATATAAGCTCTGCCTGTTCCATGGGGGGAAGCCAGAGCACCCGGAGGGAACCCACGCAGTCACGGGGAGAACATGCAAACTCCACACAGAAAGATCCTCCCGAGCCCGGGATTGAACCCGGGATTACTCAGGACCTTCGTATTGTGAGGCAGATGCACTAACCCCTCTTCCACCGTCCTGCCCTATATAAGCCTTGCTTGTTCAATATTTAATGCAAAACTCGTTTGGGTCCCTATTAAAAGGTTAATTTGTTCACCCTTGACCCGCGGCTTCGTTCAGTTTTAAATTTTGGCCCACTCTGTATTTGAGTTTGACACCCCTGCCCTAAGTTAACAAAATAGACAAAATATATGCGGCTTTCACACACACATACTTGGTCAAAAGCCATACAGGTCACACTGAGGGTGGCCGTATGAACAACTTTAACATTGTTACAAATATGCGCCACACTGTTAACCCACACCAAACAAGAACGACAAAACACATTTTGGGAGAACACCCTCACCGTAACACAACATAAACACAATAGAACAAATACCCAGGACCCCTTGCAGCACTAACTCTTCCGGAATGCTACAATCAAACCCCGCCCACCTAAGTTTTATTTTATTTGCGAATTTATTAGCCTGCGGAAAAAGTTAATGTTGATAATTACCTCAGAAGGCTGCAAAAAGAAAAGAGGCATTATTTTTTTTAATTCCGTTTTATTTAATATACCACTGATGTTTTTTTGTTTGTTTTTTGAAAGTTGATTAAGCACTGTTACGTTATATAAGCTCTGCCTGTTCCATGGGAGGAAGCCCAAGTACCCGGAGGGAACCCACGCAGTCACGGGGAGAACATGGAAACTCCACACAGAAAGATCCCGAGCCCGGGATTGAACCCGGGATTACTCAGGACCTTCGTATTGTGAGGCAGATGCACTAACCCCTCTTCCACCGTCCTGCCCTATATAAGCCTTGCTTGTTCAATATTTAATGCAAAACTCGTTTGGGTCCCTATTAAAAGGTTAATTTGTTCAACTTTGACCCGCGGCTTCGTTCAGTTTTACATTTTGGCCCACTCTGTATTTGAGTTTGACACCCCTGCCCTAAGTTAACAAAATAGACAGAATACATGCGGCTTTCACACACACATACTTGGTCAACAGCCATACAGGTCACACTGAGGGTGGCCGTATGAACAACTTTAACATTGTTACAATTATGCGCCACACTGTGAACCCACACCAAACAAGAATGACAAAACACATTTCGGGAGAACACCCTCACCGTACACAAATACCCAGGACCCCTTGCAGCACTAACTCTTCCGGAATGCTACAATATACACCCCCCGCTACCACCAAACCCCGCCCACCTAATTTTTTATTGTATTTGCGAATTTATTAGCCTGCGGAAAAAGTTAATGTTGATATTTACCTCAGAAGGCTGCAAAAAGAAAAGAGGCATTAATTTTTTTAATTACTGATGTTTTTTCGTTGGTTTTTTGAAAGTTAATTTTGCACTGTTACGTTATATAAGCTCTGCCTGTTCCATGGGAGGAAGCCCGAGTACCCGGAGGGAACCCACGCAGTCACGGGGAGAACATGCAAACTCCACACAGAAAGATCCTCCCGAGCCCGGGATTGAACCCGGGATTACTCAGGACCTTCGTATTATGAGGCAGATGCACTAACCCCTCTTCCACAGTCCTGCCCTATATAAGCCTTGCTTGTTCAATATTCATTGCAAAATTTGTTTGGGTCCCTATTAAAAGGTTAATTTGTTCAACCTTGACCCGCGGCTTCGTTCAGTTTTAAATTTTGGCCCACTCTGTATTTGAGTTTGACACCCCTGCCCTAACTTAACAAAATAGACAAAATATATGCGGCTTTCACACACACATACTTGGACAAAAGCCATACAGGTCACACTGAGGGTGGCCGTATGAACAACTTTAACATTGTTACAAATATGCGCCACACTGTGAACCCACACCAAACAAGAAGGACAAAACACATTTTGGGAGAACACCCTCACCGTAACACAACATAAACACAATAGAACAAATACCCAGGACCCCTTGCAGCACTAACTCTTCCGGAATGCTACAATCAAACCCCGCCCACCTAAGTTTTATTTTATTTGCGAATTTATTAGCCTGCGGAAAAAGTTAATGTTCATAATTACCTCAGAAGGCTGCAAAAAGAAAAGAGGCATTCTTTTTTTAAATTCCGTTTTATTTAATATACCACTGATGTTTTTTTGTTTGTTTTTTGAAAGTTGATTAAGCACTGTTACGTTATATAAGCTCTGCCTGTTCCATGGGAGGAAGCCCAAGTACCCGGAGGGAACCCACGCAGTCACGGGGAGAACATGCAAACTCCACACAGAAAGATCCTCCCAAGCCCGGGATTGAACCCGGGATTACTCAGGACCTTCGTATTGTGAGGCAGATGCACTAACCCCTCTACCACCGTCCTGCCCTATTTAAGCCTTGCTTGTTCAATATTTAATGCAAAACTCGTTTGGGTCCCTATTAAAAGGTTAATTTGTTCAACATTGACCCGCGGCTTCGTTCAGTTTTAAATTTTGGCCCACTCTGTATTTGAGTTTGACACCCCTGTCCTAAGTTAACAAAATAGACAGAGAAAAATAAAGATTGTTTTCCTAAACAGAAATATGTCCCTAACCCAACGGGGACAACGAGAAACCTGGGAAGGGACCGCGGATGCCACTTCAGCTAAGTGACTTTGGAAGTAATGCTCAGCACTTTCAAGACCTGCGACGGTGTGTTTCAGAGCCCACACCCCCAGTTCTTGCCTGGGTGAAGCATGCAGTGTGTGGTTTTGTCAGCCAGGGCGTCACACGTGCCCACCATGCAGGTCCACGTCATGCCCCCCCCGGCTGAATCCATAACAAGCAGGGGGTGAAGTGCAGTATGCTCCACTCCCGCTTTCAATTAAATGACTTTCTGGCTATAGAAGTCTTCTCTTCCCCCACTTCTCTATTCTAACCACCCAGCGTTTTGCCTTTGGGGAGTGAAAGGAGAAAACTTTCTCGCCGAGGAAAGAAAAAAGAAGCAGGGAATGAGGGTGAAAGGGACTATGAAGTGCTCAGTGTGACGGTGACAGCAAGGGCGTGATGCGAAGGTCGTTATCACGCTCGGCTTTGCCTTCCGTTCTGTCCCGCTGAAAAGTGCTGCTGGGTGTCAGGTCCACACGCCGCGGTGAAAATTGAAGCCTGCGGACCGACGCCGTCTTACCAGGCGAGCGCTTGGCCCAGTTCCCAAAGCAGGCAAGGTGGGAAACAAGGTGCATGAACTTCCTGTTGACACGCGGGAAAAACATCTCCCTGTCGCGCGGTCCTTCTCCAACCCGGCAGGGGGGGTGTGACCCTTGTGTAGCCTGTATGTTACTTAAGTAAAGAACCGTACAAGTATTAAGTAAACTAAATTCAACTCTAGGAATGGAGAGTAATGAAGACTCCTCAGCCTTCCCGGTAAGGTTTATTCAGGTGTACCGGAGAGGAGGCTACGCCGGATAGTCCAACCTCGGATTCAGGAGGAACAGTGTGGTTTTCGTCCTGGTCGTGGGACTGTGGACCAGCTCTTTACTCTGGGCAGGGTTCTTGAGGGTGCATGGGAGTTTGCCCAACCAGTCTACATGTGCTTTGTGGACTTGGAGAAGGCATTCGACCGTGTCCCTCGGGAAGTCCTGTGGGGAGTGCTCAGAGAGTTTGGATATCGGACTATGTTATTGTGGCGGTCCGCTCCCTGTATGATCAGTGCCAGAGCTTGGTCCGCATTGCCGGCAGTCAGTCGGACCCGATTCCAGTGAGGGTTGGACTCCGCCAAGACTGTCCTTTGTCACCCATTCTGTTCATAACTTTTATGGACAGAATTTCTAGGCGCAGTCAAGGCATTGAGGGGTTCCGGTTTGGTGACCACAGGATTAGGTCTCTGCTTTTTGCAGATGATGTGGTCCTGATGGCTTCATCTGACCGGGATCTTCAGCTCTCACTGGATCGGTTTGCAGCCGAGTGTGAAGCGACCGGGATGGGAATCAGCACCTCCAAGTCCGAGTCCATGGTTCTCACCCGGGAAAGGGTGGAATGCCATCTCCGGGTTGGGGAGGAGACCCTGCCCCAAGTGGAGGAGTTCAAGTACCTAGGAGTCTTGTTCACAAGTGAGGGAAGAGTGGATGGTGAGATCGACAGGCGGATCGGTGCGGCGTCTTCAGTAATGCGGACGTTGTACCGATCCGTTGTAGTGAAGAAGGAGCTGAGCCGGAAGGCAAAGCTCTCAATTTACCGGTCGATATACGTTCCCATCCTCACCTATGGTCATGAGCTTTGGGTCATGACCGAAAGGATAAGATCACGGGTACAAGCGGCCCAAATGAGTTTCCTCCTCTCCCTTAGAGATAGGGTGAGAAGCTCTGCCATCCGGGAGGAACTCAACGTAAAGCCGCCGCTCCTCCACATGGAGAGGAGCCAGATGAGGTGGTTCGGGCATCTGGTCAGGATGCCACCCGAACGCCTCCCTAGGGAGGTGTTTAGGGCACGTCCAACCGGTAGGAGGCCTCGGGGAAGACCCAGGACACGTTGGGAAGACTATGTCTCCCGGCTGGCCTGGGAACGCCTCGGGATCCCCCGGGAAGAGCTAGACGAAGTGGCTGGGGAGAGGGAAGTCTGGGTTTCCCTGCTTAGGCTGTTGCCCCCGCGACCCGACCTCGGATAAGCGGAAGAAGATGGATGTATGGATGGACGGTAAAATTTTGAAAAAAACTTCCAAAAATATTGTTTTTAACCCTTTTGAAATTGTGCTAATGTTCCCCTTTAACCCGATGTGGGATCTGAGCAGAGGATGTGCTCTAACCCTGTGAGACATTTGTGATTAAGGGCTATATAAATCAATCAATCAATCAATCAATCAATGTTTATTTATATAGCCCTAAATCACTAGTGTCTCAAAGGGCTGCACAAACCACCACGACATCCTCGGTAGGCCCACATAAGGGCAAGGAAAACTCACACCCAGTGGGACGTCGGTGACAATGATGACTATGAGAACCTTAGAGAGGAGGAAAGCAATGGATGTCGAGCGGGTCTAACATGATACTGTGAAAGTTCAATCCACAATGGATCCAACACAGTCGCGAGAGTCCAGTCCAAAGCGGATCCAACACAGCAGCGAGAGTCCCGTTCACAGCGGAGCCAGCAGGAAACCATCCCAAGCGGAGGCGGATCAGCAGCGCAGAGATGTCCCCAGCCGATACACAGGCAAGCAGTACATGGCCACCGGATCGGACCGGACCCCCTCCACAAGGGAAGGGGGGACATAGGAGAACGAAAAGAAACGGCAGATCAACTGGTCTAAAAAGGGAGTCTATTTAAAGGCTAGAGTATACAAATAAATAAAATAAATAAACTTTTGATTGATTGATTGTTAGTTTTTGCTGTCCGTAGAAAGTCTCGAGTCGGCATAGTGGAAGTCACATGATTCTCCACCCGGCTGAGATACACGCCACCCCAAGTTCGGTTGTGGTCAGCTGTGCGGAAGCTATTCAAGGCAGAAATGTTCTCCTCCCCTTCGGCAGACGGAGACAAATGAGCTCGGTGGCGAGAAAGTCCACCTGGCAACGTCCGTTCAAACGGATCAGTGCCTCACTTCTCCCTTCCCCGGCATTGTAAGCAAGGCATCAGCCGCACGGTGAGAGCTGGCACTAATAGAACTGCTCCACCTTCCTTCCTCCATCTGGGGCCATCACAGCACTTCTACTTTCTCCTCTCAAATCTCATTCATGCCGGCTGCTTTTATCCATCTTGGGGTTCTTTACGGCCTATTGATCAGCCTGATGGAGGGAACATTAGTTAAGCCTCCATCCAGACCATACATGTATATATATAGAAGTAGGTAATCTCACTAAGTACACGCCTGGAATCTAAAGCTGCAGAACTTTAGCGCGGTCGTCTAACAACCTGGGATTTATTCATCAATGCGATTGAAGAGAAAAGGCCGGTCCTGTTCGGGGAAAAACTCAATTGAATGGCTGGGATG
>NC_084625.1:52406346-52498846 GCF_033978795.1 Nerophis ophidion | reverse complement strand
ATGTGGTGATATCCTTTAGAGATTGATGTTGGTTTTTGATACAGTGCCGTCTGAGGGATGGAAGGTCACGGTCATTCAATGTTGGTTTCCGGCCATGCCGCTTACGTGGAGTGATTTCTCCAGATTCTCTGAACCTTTTGATGATATTATGGAGCGTAGATGTTGAAATACCAAAATTTCTTGCAATTGCACTTTGAGAAAGGTTGTTCTTAAACTGTTTGACTATTTGCTCACGCAGTTGTGGACAAAGGGGTGTACCTCGCCCCATCCTTTCTTGTGAAAGACTGAGCATTTTTTTGGGAAGCTGTTTTTATAGCCAATCATGGCACCCACCTGTTCCCAATTAGCCTGCACACCTGTGGGATGTTCCAAATAAGCGTTTGATGAGCATTTCTCAACTTTATCAGTATTTATTGCCACCTTTCCCAACTTCTTTGTCACGTGTTGCTGGCATCGAATTCTAAAGTTAATTATTATTTGCACAAAAAAAAAATGTTTGTCAGTTTGAACATCAAATATGTTGTCTTTGTAGCATATTCAACTGAATATGGGTTTATATTTATCTAACACAATTTCCCAACTAATATGGAAACGGGGTTTATACATATATGTATATATGTGTGTATGTGTATATGTATGTATGTATGTGTATGTATGTATATGTATATATGTATGTATATGTATGTATGTATGTATGTATATGTATATGTATGTATGTATATATGTATGTATATATGGATGTATATATGTATATGTATGTATATGTATGTATGTATTTGTATATGTATATGTATGTATGTATGTATGTATGTTTGTATATATGTATATGTACGTATATATATATATATATATATATATATATATGTATGTATGTATATATATGTGTATATGTATGTATATGTATGTATATATTTATATACGTATATATGTATGTATGTATGTATGTGTATATATATATATATATATATATATATATACATACATACACATATTTATATATATATACATATATGTATATATATACATATATATGTATATATATATATACATATATATGTATATATGTAGCTGTATATATGCAAATGAATGTACAAATAGATGTGTTTGTATATAGATATGTGTGTTGTTATGTACATTCGGTGTGTTGCTTGGATGCTGTCGGTCTCATGGGTGTTTGGATCCACATTGGGGAGTAAACAATATTGCAAATTAACATATAAAGTGGAAAAGGTCCACGTGGACGTGAACAAACTTGCAGGCTGCAGCAGCCGGACTGACTTCTCCACTTCATCCCCTAATAGACTCTGCCATCAAGTGTAGAAGTAAGAATTACATATGTCGCCCTCTTTCTGCCTAAATGCCAACGCTCCCCTCCAGCCTCATGAATATTTACCGTCTCAGCGGTGCGCTGTTGCTTCGCCATGTTAGACCAGACCCCCCTCCCCCGCCTTCCCCTCTCCCCGGATGTGTTCCATGGGAAGTGGTGGCCCGGAGGTCTGCTTCCACCTGTGCAGGTACATCTCAGCAGGGGAGATTCTGAAGGACACGCCCCAAACTCAACTGATACTTTGCCCGGTTGTGCGGCGCCGTACTACTCGGTTTGAACGTTTGCATGTAAGACGCAGGACGAACTCTTCCCTAATTTATCACATTTGTCACTATCGTTGCTCAGGGTAGTCTTTAACGCATGATAGTTGCTGCTGCTTCTTCTCAAATGGAACCATTTTGTCACCTTAATTCCCATTTTAAACTCAATTGTTGTGCTTGCATACAGTAAAAAGTACCGTAAGAAAAGTACATTTTTACTACATGTTGTTTAAAGGCCTACTGAAAGCCACTATTAGCGACCACACAGTCTGATAGTTTATATATCAATGATGAAAGATTAACATTGCAACACATGCCAATACGACCGGGTTAACTTACTAAAGTGCAATTTTAAATTTTGCACCGAAAAATCCTGCTGAAAACGCGTGAAGTCACGGATTGTAGAGGACATTTTGTTCCAGAATCGTGCCCAGTTATTAAGTCGTCTGTTTTCATCGCATAATTCCACAGTATTCTGGACATCTGTGTTGCTGAATCTTTTGCAATTTGTTCAATGAACAATGGAGACGTCAAAGAAGAAAGCTGTAGGTGAGAAGCGGTGTATTGCGGCCGCCTTTAGCAACATAAACAGGGCCAGTGTTTCATTGTTTACATTCATGAAAGATGAACTGAAAGCCACTACTAGCGACCACGCAGTCTGATAGTTTATATATCAATGATGAAATATTAACATTGCAACACATGACAATACGGCCTTTTAAGTTTACTAAATTGCAATTTTAAATTTCGCACCGAAATATCCTGCTGAAACATCTCAGTATGATGACACGTCACGCATTGTAGAGCACATTTTGTTCCAGCTTCGTTCCCAGCTATAAGTCGTCTGTTTTCATCGCATAATTCCACAGTATTCTGGACTCTGTGTTTGCTGAATTTTTTGCAATTTGTTCAATGAATAATGGAGACATCAAAGAAGAAAGCTGTAGGTGGGAAGCGGTGTATTGCGGCCGCTTTAGCAACACAAACACAGCCGGTGTTTCATTGTTTACATTCTTGAAAGATGAACTGAAAGCCACTACTAGCGACCACACAGTCTGATAGTTTATATATCAATGATGAAATATTAACATTGCAACACATGCCAATACGGCCTTTTTAGTTTACTAAATTGCAATTTTAAGTTTCGCACCGAAATATCCTGCTGAAACATCGCGGTATGATGACACGTCACGCATTGTAGAGCACATTTTGTCCCAGCTTCGTTCCCAGCTATAAGTCGTCTGTTTTCATCGCATAATTCCACAGTATTCTGGACATCTGTGTTGCTGAATCTTTTGCAATTTGTTCAATGAATAATGGAGACGTCAAAGAAGAAAGCTGTAGGTGGGAAGCGGTGTATTGCGGCCGCTTTAGCAACACAAACAGCCGGTGTTTCATTGTTTACGTTCTTGAAAGATGTACTGAAAGCCACTACTAGCGACCACGCAGTCTGATAGTTTATATATCAATGATGAAATATTAACATTGCAACACATGCCAATACGGCCTTTTAAGTTTACTAAATTGCAATTTTAAATTTCGCACCGAAATATCCTGCTGAAACATCTCGGTATGATGACACGTCACGCATTGTAGAGCACATTTTGTTCCAGCTTCGTTCCCAGCTATAAGTCGTCTGTTTTCATCGCATAATTCCACAGTATTCTGGACATCTGTGTTGCTGAATCTTTTGGAATTTGTTCAATGAATAATGGAGACGTCAAAGAAGAAAGCTGTAGGTGGGAAGCGGTGTATTGCGGCCGCCTTTAGCAACACAAACACAGCCGGTGTTTCATTATTTACATTCCCGAAAGATGACCGTCAAGCTTTACTATGGAACAGAGATGCCAAGCGGACACGGTTGGATTGGACCACAGTGTATCATGCAGCGATCATTTCGAAAAATAAGTAACATTTTAACATTTTGAAGGCGATCTATGTTGTGTGCTACTCCAGCATCAATATTAGCAGCGTCCTCCTGACCGTCACCGTCAACGTCGGGTTCAAAGCGGTATGGCTCTATCCCTTATTGCGGTTGGGCCTGGCCGAGTGGTCCTGCCTCCCCCACGGCTGCCACGGCGCCTCTCACAGCATCTTCCTTATCTCAATCACTCCCACTGCCCTCTAGTCCTTTTATTACTTTTATTGATTTATTTTTTTCTTATTGCTTCACTCTCGCTTTCCTCATCCACAAATCTTTCTTGCTTAAATTAATGGGGAAATTGGCACTTTTTCGGTCCGAATCGCTCTGGCTGCTGGTGGCCATGATTGTAAACAATGTTCAGATGTGAGGAGCTCCACAACCCGTGACATCACGTGCACATCGTCTGCTACTTCCGGTTCAAATCCTTTCAGCAAAAATATGGCAATATCGCGAAATGATCAAGTATGACAGAATGGATCTGCTCTCCCCGTTTAAATAAGAACATCTCATTTGTGAAGTGAATTATATTTATATAGCGCTTTTCTCTAGTGACTCAAAGCGCTTTACATCGTGAAACCCAATATCTAAGTTACATTTAAACCAGTGTGGGTGGCACTGGGAGCAGGTGGGTAAAGTGTCTTGCCCAAGGACACAACGGCAGTGACCAGGATGGCGGAAGCGGGAATCGAACCTGCAACCCTCAAGTTGCTGGCACGGCCGCTCTACCAACCGAGCTATGCCTTTAAGGACGTCTGATATTGGAACTAATGTTGCAAAATTCCGTGAATATTCCAAGTTGGACACTTTCCATGAGAAATAAATAGGAATAAACATTGAATGCAACAAGCTAGATCTTGCACTATGACTATTAGCTAAAACAACCTGATTTCATGCAAATTCAGTCAAATTCCAACCCTGCACGGTGCATTCCTCATCCACATGTGCAGAGCATTTTTCACATCACATGCCCAGATAATTCCCAGCATGCTTCACACCACAGCAGGACTACTGAGGCCACACTCGTGTTTGAGCCCAAGGACTTCATCCAACTTTGAATTATCAAAACAATGCTCAATATTTACAAACTTAACTTCTCCTGGTAAATTTCCAGAAACTTTCCACCCCTTTCCGACCCTAATTGGCATACAAATATATTTATTGAAGCAAACATGCTTCACATACTGTATACTATAATAAATATGCTTTTATACATATAATAATATATACATATACTGTTATACATGTATTATTATACATCCAGTATATTATTATACATATACTATTATGAATATAGTATTTACTATTACACATATACTATTATACATATAGTATTATACATTTACTTTTATACATATACTATTATATATATCCTATTATACATATTCTATTACACATATACTGTTATATACCATTATACATATATCATTATGCATATACTATTATGCATATATAATATTATACATATACTACTATATGTATAATATATATATAAATATATATATTATACAAATATATATATGTATATATATATATATGTATATATATATATATATATATATATATATATACTATTACACATATACAATTATATACTATTATGCATATACCATTATACATATATTATTATACATATACTACTATATGTATAATATATATATATATATATATATATATATATATATATATATATATATATATATATATATATATATATTATACAAATATATATATATATATATATATATAATACAAATATATATATATATATGTATATATATATATATATATATATATATATATATATACTATTACACATATACAATTATATACTATTATGCATATACCATTATACATATATTATTATACATATACTACTATATGTATAATATATATATATATATATATATATATATATATATATATATATTATACAAATATATATATATATATATATATATAATACAAATATATATATATATATATATATATATATACTATTATGCATATATAATATTATACATATACTACCATATGTATAATATATATACTATTACACATATACGATTATATACTACTATTATACATATAGTATTTACATATACTATTATGCATATACTATTATACATATACTACTATATGTATAATATATCTATTATATATATCCTATTATATATATATGTATACTATTACACATATACTATTATATACTCCTCTTATACATATAGTATTATACATATACTGTTATACATATACTATTATACATATATTATACATATACTATTACACATTTACTATTATACATATAGTATTATACATATATTATTATACATATACTATTGTACATATATTAGTATACATATACTGTTATACATATACTATTATATATACTGTTACACATTTACTATTATACATATATTTTTATATATAAACTATTATATATGTACTATTATACATATAATATACATATATTATAATAAATATAGTTTTATACGTATACTATTATATATACTGTTACACATTTACTATTATACATATATTTTTATATATAAACTATTATATATGTACTATTATACATATAATATACATATATTATTATAAATATAGTTTTATACGTATACTATTATACATATACATATACTATTACACAACTACTATTATATGTACTATTATACATATATCATACATATACATGTACTATTATACAAACTACTATTATACAAACTAATATTACACATATATTATTATACATATATTATTATACATGTTCTATTACACATATATTATTATACATATAGTATTATACATATACTATTATACATATATTATTATACATATACTATTGTACATATATTAGTATACATATACTGTTATACATATACTATTATATATACTGTTACACATTTACTATTATACATATATTTTTATATATAAACTATTATATATGTACTATTATACATATAATATACATATATTATTATAAATATAGTTTTATACGTATACTATTATACATATACATATACTATTACACAACTACTATTATATGTACTATTATACATATATCATACATATACATGTACTATTATACAAACTACTATTATACAAACTAATATTACACATATATTATTATACATATATTATTATACATGTACTATTACACATATATTATTATACATATATTATTATACATGTTCTATTACACATATATTATTATACATATATTATTATACATATACTATTACACATATATTATTATACATATATTATTATACATATACTATTACACATATATTATTATACATATATTATTATACATATACTATTACACATATATTATTATACATATATTATTATACATATACTATTACACATATATTATTATACATATATTATTATACATATACTATTACACATATATTATTATACATATATTATTATACATATACTATTACACATATATTATTATACATATACTATTACACATATATTATTATACATATATTATTATACATGTACTATTACACATATATTATTATACATATATTATTATACATGTTCTATTACACATATATTATTATACATATATTATTATACATATACTATTACACATATATTATTATACATATATTATTATACATATACTATTACACATATATTATTATACATATATTATTATACATATACTATTACACATATATTATTATACATATATTATTATACATATACTATTACACATATATTATTATACATATATTATTATACATATACTATTACACATATATTATTATACATGTACTATTACACATATATTATTATACATATATTATTATACATATACTATTACACATATATTATTATACATGTACTATTACACATATATTATTGTAAATCATTCATGATCTGCACTGTGTAAAATGCACCAAAATAGTTCCCCCTCATCCTTCATGTTTCCTGAGCAGGCCGAGACATCCCCTCTCAGTCGTGCAACACCTCTGGAAGAAAGTCGCACGCCGCTACAAAACATTAAAAGCTTTTAGCAGCCCGGCCAGCCTTTGGCACATTTCACCTCCTGCAGGAAGAGGGAGCAAACGTTCAAAGATTGTTCATTTGAGATGACGCTCTGCCACAAATCATTACGACTACAACATCCTCGGAAGAACCCACAAAAGGGCAAGGAAAACTCACACCCAGTGGGCAGGGAGAATTCACATCCAGTGGGACGCCAGTGACAATGCTGACTATGAGAAAACCTTGGAGAGGACCTCAGATGTGGGCAACCCCCCCCCCCCCTCTAGGGGACCGAAAGCAATGGATGTCGAGCGGGTCTAACATGATACTGTGAAAGTTCGATCCATAGTGGCTCCAACACAGCCGTGAGAGTTCAGTTCAAAGCGGATCCAAGACAGCAGCGAGAGTCCCGTCCACAGGAAACCATCCCAAGCGGAGGCGGATCAGCAGCGTAGAGATGTCCCCAACCGATACACAGGCGAGCGGTCCATCCTGGGTTTCGACTCTGGACAGCCAGTACTTCCTCCATGGTCATCGGACCGGACCCCCTCCACAAGGGAGGGGGGGGACATAGGAGAAAAAAGAAAATAAGCGGCAGATCAACTGGTCTAAAAAGGAGGTCTATTTAAAGGCTAGAGTATACAGATGAGTTTTAAGGTGAGACTTAAATGCTTCTACTGAGGTAGCATCTCGAACTGTTACCGGGAGGGCATTCCAGAGTACTGGAGCCCGAACGGAAAACGCTCTATAGCCCGCAGACTTTTTTTGGGCTCTAGGAATCACTAATAAGCCGGAGTCTTTTGAAGGCAGATTTCTTGCCGGGACATATGGTACAATACAATCGGCAAGATAGGATGGAGCTAGACCGTGTAGTATTTTATACGTAAGTAGTAAAACCTTAAAGTCACATCTTAAGTGCACAGGAAGCCAGTGCAGGTGAGCCAGTATAGGTATATATGTATGTATATATGTATATAAAGTTATATACAGTATAGGTATATATGTATGTATATATGTATATAAAGGTATATACAGTATAGGTATATATGTATGTATATATGTATATAAAGGTATATACAGTATAGGTATATATGTATGTATATATGTATATAAAGGTATATACAGTATAGGTATATATGTATGTATATATGTATATAAAGGTATATACAGTATAGGTATATATGTATGTATATATGTATATAAGTCAGACGCCGTATGTTTTTAGTTGGCAATACCAAGTTATGCTGATGTCTAACTGTAAGCTAATGTTAGCAAGTCAGACGCCAGATGTTTTTGGTCGGGAAAACAAAGTTATGCCGATCTCTAGCTGTAAGCTAATGTTAGCGAGTCAGACGCCAGATGTTTTTGGTCGTAAAAACCAAGCTATGCCGAGCTCTAGTTTTAAGCTAATGTTAGCGAGTCAGATGTCGGATGTTTCTGGTGGTATCTTACAGGGTTCCCTGTGGCGTTCACTACGCTAACCTTAGCTCATACCCTCAGCATAGAAATTGGCAAAAAACAGACATTTAGTAAACATGTCACTACTCCCTCGCCCTAAAGTAATACCTACTCGTACAGCTCAAAAGTGAGAGTGAGTGCGACCCCCGGATGAAAAGTAGATCTCCCGCTGTGTCAGTCAAAAAAATCCACTTGTAAAGTAAAAAAACAAACAAACAATGCTATCGGTGTGAACTCTGAAATACGTGAGGAAGACGGAAAGGGATGATGACTGAATGAATAATTCATCCGTGCTGTCATTCCTGCCCCACTTTCTCCTAGCGTGACGGCAAAGTGACACAACGCCCGACCCGTCCCTGACACCTCAAGCAGGTCTCGTGTCGAACGGGCTCGGGGAAACAAATCAGTTGTTTACACGCGCGCCGGTGTCAACATTTCCGCCCGCCTGTGATATGTTCCTCCAGGACGAGTCCTTTTTTCTGCGGCGCGTTTTCCCGAAAACAAGACTTTTTAAATGCATGCACGGATGACTCCATTAGCGGCGCATCTATCTACTTGACTGGCACACCCATCGGCCTTAATTGCGATGCAAATATCACCGCCCTGCTCCGTCTCAGACTCCCCTCCGATTTTCAATTAAGATCCAGACAGAGATAGAGCATCGCCAAGGTGAAACGGCGCGGAAGCTCCAGCCTCAGACAGACTGACTGGGTCGGCGTTATTGGATGGCGCTGACCCTCCAGACCTACACATCACGCCTCACAAACGGCGCTAAGTCGGTCCCGGCGATGCGTTGAGGTGCCCTTGAGTGGAATCCTGGCTGAAACAGATTGAAAGTAAAATGTCAGAGTGGGATTAAATGTGCGTGGTTGTGTTGTGGGGCCTGTGTGAATATTTAATGGCAGATTTGCATCTCCCCGGTCTTATTTATCAGGATGGTCGCCGACATTGTAACATCCCGGCTTGATGCCAACGACACCTTAAAGGCTGCGACATCTGCACAGCACAATGAGATTTAATATACACGCTCTTTCAAAGATAATGATTGAAATGACTTTTTGAATATGTATTGATTAAACAATATCGTATGGTGAAAGCACTTTTTTCACAATTAGGAGACACCGAACCAGCGGGGCATCGATCAGTCAGCCCAACAGTAATGTTGGGCTGACATTGAGCGATCACCCGAAGCCTTGGTTTTGTCTTGACATCACGGCAACAGTGAGTCTCGCGGGATGAGATTTTTTACGAAAATTACGCCTCACCTTTTAACACCCTTTAACGCAGGGGTCGGGAACCTTTTTGGCTGAGAGAGCCAAAAAGCCAAATATTTTGAAATATATTTCCGTAAGAGCCATATAATATTTTTTTTAACACTGAACACTACCAAACACGTGCATTTTTAAGTAAGACCAACATTTCTAGAGTATAATAAGTCTCTTATTCTTTGTAATAACATTGTTATTCTGAAGCTAACTGTGGAGGGGGCGTGGCCTGCGGGCCTGCAGCAACAGGTGCGTAGATGGCCCACCTGGGCCTTGTTATCTAATCACCCAGCTTTATCAGAGAGCCAAATGCAGTCATCAAAAGAGCCACATCTGGCTCTAGAGCCATAGGTTCCCTACCCCTGCTTTAACGGAAACTTACAAGTCAATATACACACTCTTTAAAAGATAATAATGATTAAAATTACTCTTTAAATATGTATTAATTGAACAATTTCGTATGGTAAAAGCACTTTTTTCACATTTAAAAGGCACCGAACCAGCGGGGCATCGATCAGTCAGCCCAACAGTAATGTCGAGGGGGGCCGTAAGGAAGTCGCCTTTGAGCGATCACCCGAAGCCTTGGTTTCTCTTGACATCACGGCTACAGTGAGTCTCGCGGGATGAGATCTTAATGAAAATTACGCCTCACGTTTTAACTTCCTTTAACAGAAACTTACAAGTCAATATACACGCTCTTTAAAAGATAATAATGATTGAAATTACTTTTTGAATATGTATTAATTGAACAATTTCGTATGGTGAAAGCACTTTTTTCGCATTTAGCAGGGACCGAACCAGCGGGGCATCGATCAGTCAGCCCAACAGTAATGTCGAGGGGGGCCGTAAGGACGTCGCCTTTGAGCGATCACCCGAAGCCTTGGTTTCTCTTGACATCACGGCAACAGTGAGTCTCGCGGGACGGGATTTTTTACGAAAATTACGCCTCACCTTTAAACACCCTTTAACGGAAACTTACAAGTCAATATACACACTCTTTAAAAGATAATAATGATTGAAATTACTTTTTGAATATGTATTAGGAGGCACCGAACCAGCGGGGCATCGATCAGTCAGCCCAACAGTAATGTCGAGGGGGGCCGTAAGGACTCCTCTCTGAGCTGCTACCTTACCGTGGTAGAGGAGTTTGCGTGTCCCAATGATCCTAGGAGCTATGTTGTCTGGGGGTTTTCATGCCCCCTGGTAGGGTCTCCCAAGACAAACAGGTCCTAGGTGAGTGATCAGACAAAGAGCAGCTCAAAGACTTCTATGGAATTACAACGAAATGAACCCAGATTTCCCTCGCCCGGACGTGGGTCACCGGGGCCCCGCTCTGGAGCCAGGCCCGGAGTTGGGGCACGATGGCGAGCGCCTGGTGGTCGGGCCTGTTCCCATGGGGCCCGGCCGGGCACAGCCCGAAGAGGCAACGTGGGTCATCCCTCCAATGGGCTCACCACTCATAGGAGGGGCCATAGAGGTCGGGTGCATTGTGAGCTGGGCGGCAGCCGAAGGCAGGGCACTTGGCGGTCCGATCCTCGGCTACAGAAGCTAGCTCTTGGGACGTGGAACGTCACCTCACTGGGGGGGAAGGAGCCTGAGCTAGTGCGCGAGGTAGAGAAGTTCCGGCTGGATATAGTCGGACTCACCTCGACGCACAGCAAGGGCTCTGGAACCAGTTCTCTCGAGAGGGACTGGACCCTCTTCCACTCTGGCGTTGCCGGCAGTGAGAGGCGACGGGCTGGGGTGGCAATTCTGGTTGCCCCCCGGCTCAAAGCCTGTACGTTTGAGTTCAACCCAGTGGACGAGAGGGTAGCTTCCCTTCGCCTTCGGGTGGGGGGACGGGTCCTGACTGTTGTTTGTGCTTACGCACCAAACAGCAGTTCAGAGTACCCACCCTTTTTGGGTACACTCGAGGGAGTACTGGAAAGTGCTCCTCCGGGTGATTCCCTTGTCCTACTGGGAGACTTCAACGCTCATGTTGGCAACGACAGTGAAACCTGGAGAGGCGTGATTGGGAAGAATGGTCGCCCGGATCTAAACCCGAGTGGTGTTTTGTTATTGGACTTTTGTGCTCGTCACGGATTGTCCATAACAAACACCATGTTCAAACATAAGGGTGTCCATATGTGCACTTGGCACCAGGACACCCTAGGCCGCAGTTCCATGATCGACTTTGTAGTTGTGTCATCGGATTTGCGGCCTCATGTTTTGGACACTCGGGTGAAGAGAGGGGCGGAGCTTTCTACCGATCACCACCTGGTGGTGAGTTGGCTGCGATGGTGGGGGAGGATGCCGGACAGACCTGGCAGGCCCAAGCGCATTGTGAGGGTCTGCTGGGAACGTCTGGCAGAGTCTCCTGTCAGAGAGAGTTTCAATTCACACCTCCGGGAGAACTTTGAACATGTCACGAGGGAGGTGCGGGACATTGAGTCCGAGTGGACCATGTTCCGAACCTCTATTGTCGAGGCGGCTGATTGGAGCTGTGGCCGCAAGGTTGTTGGTGCCTGTCGTGGCGGTAATCCCAGAACCCGTTGGTGGACACCAGCAGTGAGGGATGCCGTCAAGCTGAAGAAGGAGTCCTATCGGGTTCTTTTGGCTCATAGGACTCCGGAGGCAGTGGACGGGTACCGACGGGCCAAGCGGTGTGCAGCTTTAGCGGTCGCGGAGGCAAAAACTCGGACATGGGAAGAGTTCGGGGAAGCCATGGAAAACGACTTCCGGACGGCTTCGAAGCGATTCTGGACCACCATACGGCGCCTCAGGAAGGGGAAGCAGTGCACTATCAACACCGTGTATGGTGCGGATGGTGTTCTGCTGACTTCGACTGCGGATGTTGTGGATCGGTGGAGGGAATACTTCGAAGACCTCCTCAATCCCACCAACACGTCTTTCTTTGAGGAAGCGGTGCCTGGGGAATCTGTAGTGGACTCTCCTATTTCTGGGGCTGAGGTCGCTGAGGTAGTTAAAAAGCTCCTCGGCGGCAAGGCCCCGGGGGTGGATGAGATCCGCCCGGAGTTCCTTAAGGCTCTGGATGCTGTGGGGCTGTCTTGGTTGACAAGACTCTGCAGCATCGCGTGGACATCGGGGGCGGTACCTCTGGATTGGCAGACCGGGGTGGTGGTCCCTCTCTTTAAGAAGGGGGACCGGAGGGTGTGTTCCAACTATCGTGGGATCACACTCCTCAGCCTTCCCGGTAAGGTTTATTCAGGTGTACTGGAGAGGAGGCTTCGCCGGATAGTCGAACCTCGGATTCAGGAGGAACAGTGTGGTTTTCGTCCTGGTCGTGGAACTGTGGACCAGCTCTATACTCTCGGCAGGGTTCTTGAGGGTGCATGGGAGTTTGCCCAACCAGTCTACATGTGCTTTGTGGACTTGGAGAAGGCATTCGACCGTGTCCCTCGGGAAGTCCTGTGGGGAGTGCTCAGAGAGTATGGGGTATCGGAATGTCTTATTGTGGCAGTCCGCTCCCTGTATGATCAGTGTCAGAGCTTGGTCCGCATTGCTGGCAGTAAGTCGGACACGTTTCCAGTGAAGGTTGGACTCCGCCAAGGCTGTCCTTTGTCACCGATTCTGTTCATAACTTTTATGGACAGAATTTCTAGGCGCAGTCAAGGCGTTGAGGGGTTCCGGTTTGGTGGCCACGGGATTAGGTCTCTGCTTTTTGCAGATGATGTAGTCCTGATGGCTTCATCTGGCCGGGATCTTCAGCTCTCACTGGATCGGTTCGCAGCCGAGTGTGAAGCGACCGGAATGAGAATCAGCACCTCCAAGTCCGAGTCCATGGTTCTCGCCCGGAAAAGGGTGGAGTGCCATCTCCGGGTTGGGGAGGAGACCCTGCCCCAAGTGGAGGAGTTCAAGTACCTAGGAGTCTTGTTCACGAGTGGGGGAAGAGTGGATCGTGAGATCGACAGGCGGATCGGTGCGGCGTCTTCAGTAATGCGGACGTTGTATCGATCCGTTGTGGTGAAGAAGGAGCTGAGCCGGAAGGCAAAGCTCTCAATTTACCGGTCGATCTACGTTCCCATCCTCACCTATGGTCATGAGCTTTGGGTCATGACCGAAAGGATAAGATCACGTGTACAAGCGGCCGAAATGAGTTTCCTCCGCCGGGTGGCGGGGCTCTCCCTTAGAGATAGGGTGAGAAGCTCTGCCATCCGGGAGGAGCTCAACGTAAAGCCGCTGCTCCTCCACATCGAGAGGAGCCAGATGAGGTGGTTCGGGCATCTGGTCAGGATGCCACCCGAACGCCTCCCTAGGGATGTGTTTAGGGCACGTCCAGCTGGTAGGAGGCCACGGGGAAGACCCAGGACACGTTGGAAAGACTATGTCTCCCGGCTGGCCTGGGAACGCCTCGGGATCCCCCGGGAAGAGCTAGACGAAGTGGCTGGAGATAGGGAAGTCTGGGCTTCCCTGCTTAGGCTGCTGCCCCCGCGACCCGACCTCGGATAAGCGGAAGATGATGGATGGATGGATGGATGGGGCCGTAAGGACGTCGCCTTTGAGCGATCACCCGAAGCTTTGGTTTTCTCTTGACATCACGGCAACAGTGAGTCTCGCGGGATGAGATTTTTAACGAAAATTACGCCTCCCCTTGTAACTTCCTTTAACTGAAACTTACAAGTCAATATACACACTCTTTAAAAGATAATAATGATTGAAATTACTTTTTGAATATGTATTAGGAGGCACCGAACCAGCGGGGCATCGATCAGTCAGCCCAACAGTAATGTCGAGGGCGGCCGTAAGGACGTCGCCTTTGAGCGATATCCCGAAGCCTTGGTTTTGTCTTGACATCACGGAAACAGTGAGTCTCGCGGGATGAGATTTTTTACGAAAATTACGCCTCACGTTTTAACTTCCTTTAACGGAAACTTACAATCAATATACACACTCTTTAAAAGATAATAATGATTGAAATTACTTTTTGAATATGTATTAGGAGGCACCGAACCAGCGGGGCATCGATCAGTCAGCCCAACAGTAATGTCGAGGGGGGCTGTAAGGACGTCACCTTTGAGCGATCTCCCGAAGCCTTGGTTTTCTCTTGACATCACGGCAACAGTGAGTCTCGCGGGATGAGATTTTTTACGAAAATTACGCCTCACCTTTTAACATCCTTTAACGGAAACTTACAAGTCAATATACACACTCTTTAAAAGATAATAATGATTGAAATTTATTTTTGAAAATTTAATAATTGAACAATATCGTATGGTGAAAGCACTTTTTTCGCATTTAGGAGGCACCGAACCAGCGGGGCATCGATCAGTCAGCCCAACAGTAATGTCGAGGGCGGCCGTAAGGACGTCGATTTTGAGCGATTACCCGAAGCCTTGGTTTTGTCTTGACATCACGGCAACAGTGAGTCTCGCGGGATCAGAGTTTTTACGAAAATTACGCCTTACCTTTTAACACCCTTGAACGGAAACTTACAAGTCAATATACACACTCTTTAAAAGATAATAATGATTGAAATTACTCTTTAAATATGTATTAATTGAACAATTTCGTATGGTAAAAGCACTTTTTTCACATTTAGAAGGCACCGAACCAGCGGGGCATCGATCAGTCAGCCCAACAGTAATGTCGAGGGGGGCCGTAAAGACGTCGATTTTGAGCGATATCCCGAAGCCTTGGTTTTGTCTTGACATCACGGCAACAGTGAGTCTCGCGGGATGAGATTTTTTACGAAAATTACGCCTCACCCTTTAACGGAAACTTACAAGTCAATATACACACTCTTTAAAAGATAATAATGATTGAAATTACTCTTTAAATATGTATTAATTGAACAATTTCGTATGGTAAAAGCACCTTTTTCACATTTAGAAGGCACCGAACCAGCGGGGCATCGATCAGTCTGCCCAACAGTAATGTCGAGGGGGGCCGTAAGGACGTCGCCTTTGAGCGATATCCCGAAGCTTTGGTTTTGTCTTGACATCACGGCAACAGTGAGTCTCGCGGGATCAGATTTTTACGAAAATTACGCCTCACCTTTT
The DNA here is from genome assembly GCF_033978795.1 of Nerophis ophidion. Lineage (NCBI taxonomy): Eukaryota > Metazoa > Chordata > Actinopteri > Syngnathiformes > Syngnathidae > Nerophis > Nerophis ophidion. The sequence goes on along the minus strand of NC_084625.1, from coordinate 52,482,608 downwards.
AACACCCTTGAACGGAAACTTACAAGTCAATATACACGCGCTTTAAAAGATAATAATGATAGAAATTACTAGGATATCCCAGCTGGGTATTCCAATCACCTGCCAGCTGTCCTTCGAGGCCGGTCCATACACACCCCGCTCTGCGGCGGGCCCGCGGGCCACGCCCCCCTCCACGGATTCATTTATGATTTGTTTCTAAATGTAAAAGACTTCCTTGTGGTCTACATAACATGTAACGGTGGTTCTTTGCTCAAAATGTTTCATAGATGATCTTCAAGTCGCTTTCTGACAGTCTTTTCTGGGGCGGTTTAGCTCGGTTGGTTGAGGGTTGCAGGTTCGATTCCCGCTTCTGCCAACCTAGTCACTGCCGTTGTGTCCTTGGGCAAGACACTCTACCCACCTGCTCCCAGTGCCACCCACACTGGTTTGAATCCATCCATCCATCCATTTTCTACCGCTTATTCCCTTTTAGGGGTTGCGGGGGGCGCTGGCGCCTATCTCAGCTACAATCGGGCGGAAGGCGGGGTACACCCTGGACAAGTCGCCACCTCATCGCAAGGCCAACACAGATAGACAGACAACATTCACACTCACATTCACACGTAACTTAGATATTGGGTTTCACTATGTAAAGTGCTTTGAGTCACTAGAGAAAAAGCGCTATATAAATATAATTCACCTCACTTCACTACACTTTTCAGGATGCGCCATTTTGTGGGCGGTCTTATTGACATGCCTCCACTTTGACTGTGTCTTCTCCCCGTCATCTTTGTTGTAACGGTGTAGCGTGCAAGGACGAAAGTGGAAGAAGTGTCAAAAGATGGCACTAACTGTTTTAATGACATTCAGACTTGACTTCAACCAATAACGGAGCAGCATCTCCTCATCCGTGGCTCATTAGTGCAACAACAACGCCCGAAAGGTGTCCTGTGAAAACCTGTCCGACTATTAACAAAGTTCCTTGGGTGAATAATATAAACTCACTACACCGGTATGTTTTAGTGCTTTCATGGCTAGTTTACTGTCAAGTTGTTAAACTCGGACTTGCTTCTGTGGTTCAATCAGATCCAATGTTCACGCTGATGATTGATGTTGATATCATAGTCTGTATCGATTGTGTCTGTTTTTGCCCTGCAGCTCACTCAGTCCTGATGCAGACCCGGATGGTTCTTTCCAAAGGGAGGGCTTCGGTCGCCAGAGTATGTCGGAAAAACGCACCAAGCAGTATGACAGCGCCTCTCACCTGGACATCGTCAAGTCACGCAAGTCCAAGAGCATGGATCTAGGTACTCTACAGGTTTTGATACTTTCTTTACAAGGATAGATACCAGATTTGGAACTCTCCGAGTCCCGTTGGTGCCATATCAGTTGGTATCTGTTCACGTAAAACCAAATTTTGATATCTTTGTTACGCATTACATTACGTCCGGTTGCAGATTGTGAGTCCAGTCCGTAGTGGATCCAACATAATAGTGTGAGAGTCCAGTCCATAGTGGATCTAACATAATAGTGAGAGTCCAGTCCATAGTGGATCTAACATAATAGTGTGAGAGTCCAGTACATAGTGGATCTAAAATAATAGTGAGTCCAGTCCATAGTGGATCTAACATAATAGTGTGAGAGTCCAGGCCATAGTGGATCTAACATAATAGTGTGAGAATCCAGTCTATAGTGGATCTAACATAATAGTGTGAGAGTCCAGTCCATAGTGGATCTAACATAATAGTGAGAGTCCAGTCCATAGTGGATCCAACATAATAGTGAGAGTCCAGTCCATAGTGGATCTAACATAATAGTGTGAGAGTCCAGTCCATAGTGGATCTAACATAATATTGTGAGAGTCCAGTCCATAGTGGATCTAACAAAATAGTGAGAGTTCATTCCATAGTGGATCTAACATAATAGTGAGAGTCCGGTCCATTGTGGATTTAACATAATAGTGTGAGAGTCCAGTCGGACCACCCCGGGTTCCGACTCTGGACAGCCAGCACTTCATCTATGGCCACCGGACCTGTGGCCCCCCTTCCACAAGGGAGATGGGGTTAGAGGAGAAAAGAAAAGAAACGGCAGATCAACTGGTCTAAAAAGGGGGTCTATTTAAAGGCTAGAGTATACTAATGAGTTTTAAGATGGGACTTCAATGCTTCTACTGAGGTAGCATCTCTAACTGTTACAGGTAGAACTTTCCAGAGTACTGGAGCCCAAATAGAAAACGCTCTATAGCCCGCAGACTATTTTTGGGCTCTGGGAATCACTAATAAGCTGAAGTTCTTTTAAGGCAGATTTCTTGCCGGGACATAAGGTACAACACAATCAGCAAGATACATTCATGCTAAGACATTCATTGTGTGCAATGTTTGCTGTGGGTGTGTCTGATTCCCAAATGCATAAACAAAGTAAGGTATGTTACTAATTTAAATATTTTGTGTTAGTATCTAACTAATTACTTTTTTTAAGGATTTTCCCCAGCACTGCTCAAAACTATTCAGCAGTATGTTGGTAAACAAAGTAGTTTAATGACGCAAACCTCAACCGAGTTGGTCCACCTTACTCACCCATTAGGATCGGTTTTCCTCGGTCAGAGCAAACGGTTCTGGAGAGAAGTGCTGGGAGGAGGTGAGACTGTAAAAGGATATGTTGCTGTAGTCCCAGGCACAGTTATTAAGATATGATCAGCTGGATTGTGTTTAGTCAAATCTAATCAAGCGTGTCAAAGGGGAGGAAGTTAGCAAAGTGGCCATGGAAACGCTCATCGCTGCAAATGCACATTTTATCTGTGAGCCCCATCAAAAAAGCCTCTTGATTGCTGCAAAGTGTTGTCAGCCAATACTTTTTTTTCTTTTACCGATTTGATTATTTCTGAAAGGAGCTGCATTAATGTGCTCATAAAAAACATCTCACCATCAGCCTTGAAAGGCTTCTACTGTACTTCATGAATAAATAAATGTATGTTCACATCAACCTAATCCTTCCATTTTATGTCACGCAGCAGTCTTGAATGACCAATGTATGATCCTGTAACTACTTGGTATCGCATCGATACCTAAATGTGTGGTATCATCCAAAACTAATGTCAAGTATCAAAGAAGAGACGAATAAGTGATTATTACATTTTAACAGAAGTGTAGATAGAACATGTTAAAACAGAAAACCGTGTGACACCTACCCTTTACATCAGTATTTCTTACAGAATATTATTATTAGTTTACTAGGTATTATATTTTATTGTATGGTCCTGTAATTACGTGGTATCGGATCGATACCTGAATGTGTGGTATCATCCAAAACTAATGTCAAGTATTAAAGAAGAGAAGAATAAGTGATTATTACATTTTAACAGAAGTGTAGATAGAACATGTTAAAACAGGAAAGAGCACGACACCTACCCTTTACATCAGTATTTCTTACACAATATTATTATTAGTTTATTAGGTATTATATTTTATTGTATAGTCCTGTAATTATGTGGTATCGGATCGATACCTGAATGTGTGGTATCATCCAAAACTAAAGTCAAGTATCAAAGAAGAGAAGAATAAGTGATTATTACATTTTAACAGAAGTGTAGATAGAACATGTTAAAACAGGAAACCGTGTGACACCTACCCTTTACATCAGTATTTCTTACAAAATATTATTATTAGTTTATTAGGTATTATATTTTATTGTATGGTCCTGTAATTACGTGGTATCGGATCGATACCTGAATATGTGGCATCATCCAAAACTAATGTCAAGTATCAAAGAAGAGAAGAATAAGTGATTATTACATTTTAACAGAAGTGTAGAGAGAACATGTTAAAACAGAAAACCGTGTGACACCTACCCTTTACATCAGTATTTCTTACAAAATATTATTATTAGTTTATTAGGTATTATATTTTATTGTATGGTCCTGTAATTACGTGGTATCAGATCGATACCTGAATGTGTGGTATCATCCAAAACTAATGTCAAGTATCAGAGAAGAGAAAAATAAGTAATTATTACATTTTAACAGAAGTGTAGATAGAACATGTTAAAACATAAAACCGTGTGACACCTACCCTTTACATCAGTATTTCTTACAAAATATTATTATTAGTTTATTAGGTATCATATTTTATTGTACGGTCCTGTAATTACGTGGTATCGGATCGATACCTGAATATGTGGTATCATCCAAAACTAATGTCAAGTATCAAAGAAGAGAAGAATAAGTTATTATTACATTAGAACAGAAGTGTAGATAGAACATGTTAAAACTGGAAAGAGCGTGACACCTACCCTTTACATCAGTATTTCTTACAGAATATTATTATTAGTTTATTAGGTATTATATTTTATTGTATGGTCCTGTAACTACTTGGTATCGGATCGATACCTGAATGTGTGGTATCATCCAAAACTAATGTCAAGTATCAAAGAAGAGAAGAATAAGTTATTATTACATTAGAACAGAAGTGTAGATAGAACATGTTAAAACAGGAAACCGCATGACACCTACCCTTTACATCAGTATTTCTTACACAATATTATTATTAGTTTATTAGGTATTATATTTTATTGTATAGTCCTGTGATTACGTGGTATCGGATCGATACCTGAATGTGTGGTATCATCCAAAACTAATGTCAAATATCAAAGAAGAGAAGAATAAGTGATTATTACATTTTAACAGAAGTGTAGATAGAACATGTTAAAACAGAAAATAAGCAGGTATTAACAGTAAATGAACAAGTAATCAATAATATATTTTTTACAGTTTGTCCCTCATAGTGTGTACAAAATAATAGGTGTATAAATGACACAATATGTTACTGCAGACTAATTAGGAGTCTTTGTTTGTTTACTTACTACTAAAAGACAAGTTGTCTAGTATGTTCAACATTTTATTCCAATTAGCCCACGTACAGTACGCAGAGAGCTTCATGGAATGGGTTTCCATGGCCGGGCAGCTGAATCCAAGCCATACATCACCAAGTCCAGTGCAAAGTGTGGGATGCGGTGGTGTAAAGCACATCGCTACTGGACTCTTGAGCAGTGGAATTGCCTTCTCTGGACTGGATCATCTGGCAACCTGATGGACAAGTCTGGGTTTGGAGGTTGCCAGGAGAACCCTACATTTCAGACTGCCTTGAAATTTGGTGGAGGAATTATGGTGTGGGGTTGTTTTTCAGGAGTTGGGCTTAGCCTCTTAGTTTCAGTGAAATTAACCAAGAATGCTCTAGGATAACAAAACATGTTGGACAATTCCATGCCTTGTGGGAACAGTTTGGAGTGGGGCCCCCATCCTTTTCCAACATGACTGTGCACAAAGTAAGGTCCACAGAGACATAGATGACAGAGTCTGGTGTGGTTGAACTTGACTGGCTTGCACAGAGTCCTGACCTGAACACCTTTGGGATGAATTGGAACGGAGAGTGAGAGCCAGGCCTTCTCCACCAACATCAGTGTGGGACCTCACCAATGCGCTTTTGGAAGAATGGTTGGAAAATTCCTATAAACACACTCTGCAACCTTGTGGACAGCCTTCCCAGAAAAGTTGAAGCTGTATTAGCTGCAAATATCATCATATTGAACCCTATGGGTTAGGAATGGGATGGCACTTCAAGTTCATACTTGTCAAGGCAGGTGGCCAAATACTTTTTTGGCAGTATAGTGTAGTACATCATCAGTTTTGTCTTGTGAAGTGAAGTAAATCAGGAAGTAAAAAGTTCATTTAGCCGTTAACGAGGCGTCTCTGCTTCACGCTACCTTGACTAAACGCTTAACTTGCTTTCACTTCCCTGGCCGGAGGGATTCCTGTTTCTCTGTTCATTCTTCTTCCGAGTGTTCAGAAGAAGATGGATTTCTTGTCTTTGAAGACGACCGGAGTGAAATTATGCTAGAGTCAACCTGACACCTCGTGTATTTGATCACGTTCACACCTTTTCCTTCCTTCCTTGTTCATTCTCTTGCTGCTCTGCGAGAGAATGGACAACCGCACAAGACCCAATGGAGTCAAGTGTAAGCTTCAAACACTGATGACATCTATCACACAGACAAGAAGCAAGGAATTAAACAGAGACAGAATTACATTTGGCTCAATGAGGAGAAACGCGTAGACCTGTACCATTGTACAGTCTCTCACCACGCTCTGACGAAAGATTGTACGCCTCCTCTTTTTTTTGGACGTTCCCCGATTACATCCGATTACCATGAAGTGATGAACAAGGACCCCGACTTAAACAAGTTACCAGTTAGTGGTCAGTTGTACGGAACATGTACTGTACTGTGCAATCTACTTCTAAATGTTTCAATCAATCAATCAATCAATGGCAACAGCTGTTTCTAAGGGAAGGGGGTCGTAAATAGCCGCTGCCTGTGGTTGCAAAATAGTTCAAAGAAAAGGTGCCTGGAGGGGGGTCAAGCTCTGCTTCCTCTCCGCTTTGTAGATCCCGGGTCAAGACAAAATCTTCCTGTGGATTACAATGCATCAAAGAAACAGACGCCTGCATGTCGCTTCCCATCCTACACAGTGGCGTTTTACATGCATTTTCCTTGGTAGAAACAAAGACAGCTTTTGTTATCTCGCCGGGAACTCACGGCAACACAGAGTTTTGTGATAACTCAGATAGAATTATTCTGACAGAAACCCAAAGAAAAACCTGAAATAAAGAACAGAGGTCATAACCTTAGCATACATTAGGGGTATGACTGAACCAATACAGCAGGTCATGTACAAACACAAAATAAAGACAACATAACAACACAAGACAGTTACTTGTACATCCAAAAGACAAAATAGAAGAAGACAAAAAATTCAATGTCATTTACGAAATCCCGTGCAAAAAAATCATACCTGGGAGCAACAGGGAGGACATTCAACACAAGGAAGAAAACATCAGAAAGAATGTGGAAAAAGAGACAACTGGAAGGTTTACAAGAAGCCTAAAACAAAAATCCGAACAGGAAATCGTCAAATCCGCCATATCAGATCATTGCACAATAGAAAACCACAACATGGACCGGGACAACGGCAAAATCATCGGCACATAAGGTAACACATTCAAACCATGGATTAGAGAAGCGATCAAACTAAGGAAGCTGTCCATAGAAACCATAAATTGCATACCTGGGACTCCTTTCTCCATTAACCAACAAGTGAGGAGGGGGAGCCAACCAGGTAGACTTGAAAGGTCTACCTGGTTGTCCACACCTATAAGAACAGCTGATAGGAAGCCACTTCACTCAAAACTAACAATACGAGGGCGTTTTTTTGCACGGCTACTACGGCTTAAAAAAACTGGGGCATCCAATCGATGGCAACTGGACTGTTTGGACATCCGTAGAATCGGGACCGGCGTTATTAGAAGTGGGCCCTTGGGCTCGGGGAGGCTGCCCGTGTCCCGGCGGTCACCGAGTGGTATGTTCAAGGGAGGCCTTATTGTGATCCATCCATCATCGGCCTCGTCTGCGTGTCCGCAAAGTGAGTTTACTCATGCAAGTTAATAAAGTCGAGGCGGGTTACCAATGCTTTAGGGGGAACTTTTGGGTTATCCGTGTGAGCTCTGGGGGCTTGGATTTATTCTACTATTAAGAATAAGTTGTTTTAAAACAATACTTTGCAAAATAAGAGTGATCCTGTTTGACATGGGTGTCCATTAGGGTGGTACCGGTACCAATATTTTGGTACCGGTACCAACATGTATTGTCATACTTTTCTAAATAAAAGGGACCACAAAAAATATTATTATTGTCTTTATTTGAACAAAAAAACCTAGTGTACATGAAACATATGTTTATTATTGTCATTTAGTCCTTCAATAAAATGTTGAACATACTAGACAACTTGTCTTTTAGTAGTAAGTAAACAAACAAATACTCCTAATTAGTCTGCATTTATACACCTATTATTTTGTACATATTATGAGGGACAAACTGTAAAAAATGTATTATAATCTACTTGTTCATTCACTGTTTATTTTCTGTTTTAACATGTTCTATCTACACTTTTGTTAAAATGTAATAATCACTTATTCTTCTCTTCTTTAATACTTGACATTAGTTTTGGATGATACCACACATTTAGGTATCGATCCGATACCAAGTAGTTACAGGACCATAGTATAAAATATAATACCAAATAAACTAATAATAATATTTTGTAAGAAATACTGATGTAAAGGGTAGGTGTCACACTGTTTTCTGTTTTAACATGTTCTATCTACACTTCTGTTAAAATGTAATAATCACTTATTCTTCTCTTTTTTGATACTTGACATTAGTTTTGGATGATACCACACATTTAGGCATCGATCCGATACCAAGTAGTTACAGGATCATACATTGGTCATATTCAAAGTCCTCATGTGTCCAGGGACATATTTACTCAGTTTGATTTTGTGACGATAAAAAATATTGACTTGGTATCATTACAGTGGATGTAAGGTGTAGATCCACCTATGGTGTTTGTTTACATTGTGAAGTGAAGCATGTTTAGCTATTCCTCGCCATCCAGTGATAATGTTACATGTAAGAGCTTACTTTATGTGTCTTTTGCATGGTGTTCCTGGGATTAAAGACCTCACCTTTTCTCCTCCAAACATATTTCTGGGTATTGTGGCCAAACAGCTCCATTTTTGTTTCATCTGACATCACATGGACAAAGATAAGACCTTCTGGGTCAAACTTTAATTTCTAGCCATTCCTTTACCACTTTTGAGGTGTGTTTGGGGTCATTGTCCTGTTGGAACACCCAACTGCGCCCAAGACCCAATGATTTTAGATTGTCCTGGAGAATTTGGAGGTTGTTCATTGTCCAATTTACTCTCTGTAAAGCAGCAGTACCATTGGCAGTAAAACAGGCCCAGAGCATAATACTACCACCACCATGCTTGACGGTATGGATGGTGTTCCTGGGATGAAAGACCTCACATTTTCTCCTCCAAACATATTGCTGGGTATTGTGGCCAAACAGCTCCATTTTTGTTTCATCTGACATCACATGGACAAAGATAAGACCTTCTGGGTCAAATCTTAATTCTAGCCATTCTTTTACCACTTTTGAGGTGTGTTTGGGGTCATTGTCCTGTTGGAACACCCAACTGCACCCAAGACCCAACCTCTGGACTGATGATTTTAGCTTGTCCTGAATAATTTTTCATTGTCCCATTTACTATTTCTAAAGCAGCAGTTCCATTGGCCACAAAACAGGCCCGGTGCATAATACTACCACCACCATGCTTTACGGTAGGTTTGGTGTTCCTGGGATTAAAGACCTCACATTTTCTCCTCCAAACATATTGCTGGGTATTGTGGCCAAACAGTTCCATTTTGGTTTCATCTGACATCACTTGGACAAAGATAAGACCTTATGGGTCAAACCTTAATTCTAGCCATTCCTTTACCACTTTTGAGGTGTGTTTGGGGTCATTGTCCCGTTGGAACACCAAACTGCGCCCAAGACCCAACCTCTGGACTGATGATTTTAGCTTGTCCTAGAAAATTTTGGGTTTTTTACTGTCAAATTTACTATTTCTAAAGCACCAGTTTTGTTGGCAGCAAAACAGGCCCCGAGCATAACATTACCACCACCATGCTTTACAGTAGGCATATTGTTCCCGGGATTAAAGACCTCACTTTTTCTCCTCCAAACATATTGCTGGGTATTGTGGCCAAACAGATCCATTTTGGTTTCATCTGACAGCACATGGACAATGATTAGACCTTCTGGGTCAAACCTTAATTCTAGCCATTATTTTACCACTTTTGAGGTGTGTTTGGGGTCATTGTCCTGTTGGAACACCCAACTGCGCCCAAGACCCAACCTCTGTGCTGATGATTATAGCTTGTCCTGAAGAATTTTTTCATTGTCCCATTTACTCTCTGTAAAGCAGCAGTACCATTGGCAGCAAAACAGGCCCAGAGCATAATACTACCACCACCATGCTTGACAGTAGGGATGGTGTTCCTGGGATGAAAGACCTCACCTTTTTTCCTCCAAACATATTTCTGGGTATTGTGGCCAAACAGCTCCATTTTTGTTGCATCTGACATCACATGGACAAAGATAAAACCTTCTGGGTCAAACCTTAATTCTAGCCATTCCTTTACCACTTTTGAGGTGTGTTTGGGGTCATTGTCCTGTTGGAACACCCAACTGTGCCCAAGACCCAAACCCCTGGACTGATGATTTTAGCTTGTCCTGATGAATTTTGGGTTTTTTATTGTCCAATTTACTATTTCTAAAGCACCAGTTCTCTTGGCAGAAAAACAGGCCCAGAGCATAATACTACAACCACCATGCTTGACGGTAGGCATGTTGTTCCTGGGATTAAAGACCTCACCTTTTCTCCTCCAAACATATTTCTGGGTATTGTGGCCAAACAGATCCATTTTTGTTTCATCTGACATCACTTGGACAAAGCTAAGACCTTATGGGTCGAACCTTAATTCTAGCCATTCCTTTACCACTTTTGAGGTGTGTTTGGGGTCATTGTCCTGTTGGAACACCCAACTGCACCCAAGACCCAACCTCTGTGCTGATGATTATAGCTTGTCCTGAAGAATTTTTTCATTGTCCCATTTACTTTCTGTAAAGCAGCAGTACCATTGGCAGTAAAACAGGCCCAGAGCATAATACTACCACCACCATGCTTTACGGTATGGATGGTGTCCCTGGGATTAAAGACCTCACCTTTTCTCCTCCTCCAAACATATTTCTGGGTATTGTGGCCAAACAGCTCCATTTTTGTTTTATCTGACATCACATGGACAAAGATAAGACCTTTTGGGTCAAACCTTAATTCTAGCCATTCCTTTACCACTTTTGAGGTGTGTTTGGGGTCATTGTCCTGTTGGAACACCCAACTGTGCCCAAGACCCAAACCCCTGGACTGATGATTTTAGCTTGTCCTGATGAATTTTGGGTTTTTTATTGTCCAATTTACTATTTCTAAAGCACCAGTTCTCTTGGCAGAAAAACAGGCCCAGAGCATAATACTACCACCACCATGCTTTACGGTAGGCATAGTGTTCCTGGGATTAAAGGCCTCACCTTTTCTCCTCCAAACATATTTCTGGGTATTGTGGCCAAACAGCTCCATTTTTGTTTCATCTGACATCACATGGACAATGATTAGACGTTCTGGGTCAAATCTTAATCCTAGCCATTCTTTTACCACTTTTGAGGTGTGTTTGGGGTCATTGTCCTATTGGAACACCCAACTGTGCCCAAGACCCAACCTCTGGACTGATGATTTTAGCTTGTCCTGGAGAATTCTTTCATTGTCCCATTTACTCTCTGTAAAGCAGCAGTTCCATTGGCAGGAAAACAGGCCCAGAGCATAAAACTACCACCACCATGCTTTACGGTAGGCATGGTGTTCCTGGGATTAAAGACCTCACCTATCCTCCTCCAAACATATTTCTGGGTATTGTGGCCAAACAGATCCATTTTGGTTTCATCTGACATCACTTGGACAAAGATAAGACCTTCTGGGTTGAACCTTAATTCTAGCCATTCCTTTACCACTTTTGAAGTGTGTTTGGGGTCATTGTCCTGTTGGAACACCCAACTGTGCCCAAGACCCAACCTCTGGACTGATGATTTTAGCTTGTCCTAGAAAATTTTGGGTTTTTTACTGTCAAATTTACTATTTCTAAAGCACCAGTTCTGTTGGCAGCAAAACAGGCCCAGAGCATAATACTACCACCACCATGCTTGACGGTAGGCATGTTGTTCCTGGGATTAAAGACCTCACCTTTTCTCCTCCAAACATATTTCTGGGTATTGTGGCCAAACAGATCCATTTTTGTTTCATCTGACATCACTTGGACAAAGATAAGACCTTATGGGTCAAACCTTAATTCTAGCCATTCCTTTACCACTTTTGAGGTGTGTTTGGGGTCATTGTCCTGTTGGAACACCCAACTGCACCCAAGACCCAATCTCCGGGCTGATGGTTTTAGCTGGTCCTGAACAATTTGGAGGTCATTGTCCCATTTACTCTCTGTAAAGCAGCAGTTCCATTGGCAGCAAAGCAGGCACAGAGCATAATACTACCACCACCATGCTTGACGGTAGGGATGGTGTTCCTGGGATTAAAGACCTCACATTTTCTCCTCCAAACATATTGCTGCGTATTGTGGCCAAAAAAACTCAATTTTAGTTACATCTGACATCACATGGACAAAGATAAGTTCTGTGGTCAGATGTCCTTCACAAATGTGTGTAAACTTTTGACCACTTTGGGTTGAGCCAAACAACAACAACAGCTGGATTGAGCCGTACCCATAAGTCCCGTTAATGATGATCACCTTGTGACGCGAGTCGAGGTGCGGCGGACGTCCTCCGCCATGCTAATGATCCACATCTGGCACCCGGCTGACCCCGGGACACCTTGCCTCCTCTGGGCTACCTGGACGCGGCCTTCCCCTGACCACCTTGGAGGCTATTTTTTACCATAATTACCCTTTTACCGCCCTGGCTCTTTGAATAAATTAGGTGTAATGGAGCCCCTGTCTGTACACAGATCTTTACGTGGCCGGCCCTACGGTGAATAATGGCCGTGGCCGCCTGGTTTTAGCTGCTCTAATTATACTATGAGCTCCTGTTCCTGGAATAACTGCCGCTGATTTATTCATGGAGTTTGCCATACCTCGCATTTAACACTTAATGGCAATGGATCTTCTCCAATTAGCCGTCCTTGCCCTTAATTGCCCAGAGGAACAACGCCCAGTGACCGTATTTTGCTTTCCACTCCGTTTATCTCAGTGGTTTCCGGCGTGGAACTGTCCTAGGATGCCACCTGTGCAACAAATCCAGTCCTGAAATTCCCTCGCTCAAAAATATTCCATAATCAATTGTCGACTTTATTATGAGAAAATGGAAGAATTTTGGGAACAACAGCAACTCAGCCACCAAGTGGTAGGCCAGGTAAACTGACAGAGAGGTCAGCATAGTGCAAAGACTTTCTGCACGGTCAGTTGCTACAGACTTTCCAATTAGCCCACGTGCAGTACGCAGAGAGCTTCATTGAATGGGTTTCCATGGCCGAGCAGCTGCATCTGAGCCATACATCAAGTCCGATGCAGTGGTGTAAAGGACATCGCCACTGGACTCTAGAGCAGTGGAAACGTGTTTTCTGGAGTGATTAATCACACTTTTCCATCTGGCAATCTGATGGACCAGTCTGGGTTTGGAGGTTGCCTTGACAACGCTACATTTCGGACTGCATTGTGCCGAGTGTGAAATTTGGTGGAGGAGGAATGATGGTGTGGGGTTGTTATTCAGGAGTTGGGCTTGGCCCCTTAGTTCATGACCATGCACAAAGCAAAGCCCATAAAGACACGGATGACAGAGTCTGGTGTGGATGAACTTGACTGGCCTGCACAGAGTCTTGACCTGAACCCTTTTGGATGAATTAGAACGGAGGAGGAGGGATTATGGTGTGGGGTTGTTTTTTAGGAGTTGGGTTTGGCCCCTTAGTTCCACTGAAATGAACTTTGAATGCTCCAGGATACCAAAGCATCTTTGGACAATTCCATGCTCCCGACCTTGTGAGAACAGTTTGGAGCCGGCCCCTTCTTTTTCCATAAAGACTGTGCACCAGTGCACAAAGCAATGTCCAATAAAGACATGGATGACAAAGTCTAGTGTGGATGAACTTGACTGGCCTGCACAGAGTCCTGACCTGAACCCGATGGAACACTTTTGGGATGAATTACAACAGAGTAGGCTGGATTATGGTGTGGGGTTGTTTTTTAAGAGCTGGGCCTGGTCCCTTGGTTCCAGTGAAAGGAACTTTGAATGCTCCAGTTTACCGAAACGTCTTTGGACAATTCCATGCTCCCAACCTTGTGAGAACCGTTAGGAGCGGGCCCCTTCTTTTTCCGAAATAACCGTGCACCAGTGCACAAAGCAAATCCCATAAAGACATGGATGGCCGAGTCTGGTGTGGATGAATTTGACTGGCCTGCACAGAGTCCTGACCTGAACCCGATGGAACACCTTTGGGATGAATTACAACAGAGCAGGCGGGATTATGGTGTGGGGTTGTTTTTTAAGAGTTGGGCCTGGTCCCTTGGTTCCAGTGAAAGGAACTTTGAATGCTCCAGGATACCAAAACATTTTTGGACAATTCCATGCTCCCGACCTTGTGAGAACAGTTTGGAGCGGGCCCCTTCTTTTTCCAACATGAATGTGCACCAGTGAACAAAGCAAGGTCCAATAAAGACATGGATGACAGAGTCTAGTGTGGATGAACTTGACTGGCCTGCACAGAGTCCTGACCTGAACCCAATAGAACACCTTTGGGATGAATTAGAACGGAGGAGGAGGGATTATGGTGTGGGGTTGTTTTTTAAGAGTTGGGCTTGGCCCCTTAGTTCCAGTGAAAGGAACTTTGAATGCTCCAGGACACCAAAACATTTTGGACAATTCCATGCTCCCAATCTTGTGAGAACAGTTTGGAGCGGGCCCCTTCTTTTTCCAACATGACTGTGCACTAAGCAAGGGCAATAAAGACATGGACTGCTGAGTCTGGTGTGGATGAACTTGACTGGCCTGCACAGAGTCCTGACCTGAACCCGATGGAACACCTTTGGGATGAATTACAACCGAGCAGGTGGGATTATGGTGTGGGGTTGTTTTTTAAGAGTTGGGCTTGGCCCCTTAGTTCCAGTGAAAGGAACTTTGAATGTTCCAGGATACTAAAACATTTTGGACAATTCCATGCTCCCGACCTTGTGAGAAAAGTTTGGAGCAGGCCCCTTCTTTTTCCAACATGAATGTGCACCAGTGCACAAAGCAAAGCCCATAAAGACATGGATGGCCGAGTCTGGAGTGGATGAACTTGACTGGCCTGCACAGAGTCCTGACCTGAACCCGATGGAACACCTTTGGGATGAATTACAACAGAGCAGGCGGGATTATGGTGTGGGGTTGTTTTTTAAGAGTTGGGCTTGGTCCCTTGGTTCCAGTGAAAGGAACTTTGAATGCTCCAGGATACCAAAACATTTTTGGACAATTCCATGCTCCCGACCTTGTGAGAACAGTTTGGAGCGGGCCCCTTCTTTTTCCAACATGAATGTCCACCAGTGAACAAAGCAAAGCCCATAAAGACATGGATGACACAGTATGGTGTGGATGAACTTGACTGGCCTGCACAGAGTCCTGACCTGAACACCTTTGGAATGAATTGGAACGGCGAGTGAGAGTGAAAGGAACTTTGAATGCTTGACTTTTGGAAGAATGGTCGGGAACACACTCAGCAACCTTTTGGACAGCCTTCCCAGAAGAGTAGAAGGTGTAATAACTGCAAAAAGTGGACGCACATCATATTGAGCCTTATGGTGTCAGTCAAGGCAGTATAGTGTATTTTGCTTTCGACACCGTGTATTTCAGCACGGCGATTTTAATTTCTCCTCCAGGCCTGTTGGGAGTGGCCAAGTCGTGTCGGTGGTCTGCAATATGGGAATCTATATTTTCATAGCCGTGAATAAGAGAGCATCAAGGATTCAGCGGGGAGATAGGAATCACATAATAGGCTGCAATACAGAGAGCTGTCCGTCAAACTCTCCCAGGAGAGTCGGGGTTTCTTCTGATGGAAACAAAGGCGGGTTCCAGCCTGCGATTGGACTTCGGGCAAACCGTCTCTCTCTCTCTCTCTCTCTCTCTCTCTCTCTTTCGCTTGTCCGTCTTTGTCTCCGGACTCCTCTCTTGCGCTCAGCAGACTCGGCACAAAACAATGGCGGGAGTCGCTCGTGGCGGCGAATACCGAGTGGGAAGATAATTCCCAGTTTCCAAGTGCAGCAGATGTCGTTTTGGTTCCCTTGAAACCGTGGCGTTCTGTAAGGGCTCACGCTCGCCACCCCGGCGTGTGGAAAACACTCTCGGGCTTTCATGGCTGCGCTCCCAAAGTGTTGGAAAAGCTCTGAAAATGGGGCATTTATTTGAAGTAATTACAACATTCTTATGCCACTGGGTTTTGTGGCGTTGCATTAGCGCCCTTCGCCCGATTAGATGACTTCTTCTCACCAAATTGCAGGTTTTTGTTGCCCTGGTATATGATTACTTCAAAAGTGATCCGGTTAAAGGGAACCTGCACTTTTTAGGGGGAATTTTGCCGATTGTTCACAATCATTATGCTTCAAGGTATTTGACGATTTTAAAGATAATTAAAGCTGCAAGCAGCGATGGACGGGACCGACTTTTGCTGGTGTTTCCTGCCACCACCCATTCTACATATCTTTGCCTGCACATTACCTACCTTCCCTGCATCCTGGGGTCACACTGGTGCTTCTTTCTGTCAACAATACACGCTGGTGTTTCCTGCCATCACCCAGACAACATCTTTACCTGCACATTACCTACCTTTTCTGTATCCTGGAGTCAAACTGGTGCATCCTTCTTTCACCCATTCAACATATCTTTACCTGCACATTACCTACCTTCTCTGTATCCAGGTGTCAAACTGGTGCATCCTTCTTTCACCCATTCAATATATCTTTACCTGCACATTACCTACCTTCTCTGTATCCTGGAGTCAAACTGGTGCATCCTTCTTTCACCCATTCAACATATCTTTACCTTCACATTACCTACCTTCTCTGTATCCAGGTGTCAAACTGGTGCATCCTTCTTTCACCCAGTCAACATATCTTTACCTGCACATTACCTACCTTCTCTGTATCCTGGTGTCAAACTAGTGCCTCTTTCTTTCACCCATTCAACATATCTTTACCTGCACTTTACCTACCTTCTCTGTATCCTGGAGTCAAACTGGTGCCTCCTTCTTTCACCCAGTCAACATATCTTTACCCGCACATTACCTACCTTCTCTGCATTGTGTGGTCACGCCGGTGCTTCCTGCTTTTAAGCGGCCATCTTGAGACGGCAGCAGCATCATTTTAGCAGTTATTAGAATGCTTGTAAAATCAAAACCGGAGCAGTTAGAAAAACTCTTTGCGCGACTTTTAATCAGAAGGGTTCATTCTCTCTCCTGTGCGAGTTTGAAGCCGACACAACAAATGCGCTCAGAGGAGATAATGTTTGAAAAAAGGGGACGGGTTTTTACAAAACTTTTGTTTTAAAGGGTTAATTGCCAACTTCCTGTTGATTTTTGCTGAAGGATGTCAATGAATGAAATGTAGGTCTAAGTGAGACCTACATAGAAGTTTTTGTTTTATGTCTCTATGACATTACTACCGGAAGTTACAAGCAGTTATGTCTGTGTTTTCTTCCTTGGAGCAGTTTTGTCTGTGTTTTATTCCTAGGGGCTGCTACAGCGCAATTTTGAGTTTTGGGGTTTGGTTTTTTTATTAGATGGCAATTTTCACCAGTCCTGATGTGTGTGTCCAGTTTGGTGAGTTTTAAAGCATTTTAAGGGGGTCAAATTACAGCTCGAAGAGGCAAAAATTAATTTTTTTTTTAGGAAACTTTTGTTTTGAAGGGGTTTTTGCCAACCTGTTGATTTTTGCTGAAAGATGTCAGTTTATGAAATCTAGGTCTAAGTGAGACCTACATAGAAGTTTTTGTTTCATGTTTCTACGACATTCTTAATGGAAGTTATAAGCAGTTTTGTCTGTGTTTTTTCCTAGGGGGCGGTAGAGCGCAATTTTGAGTTTTGGGTTTTGGTTTTTTGATTAGATTGCAATTTTCGCCAGTCCTGATGTGTGTGTCACATTTGGTGAGTTTTGAAACATGTTAAGGGGGTCAAATTACAGCTCAAAGAGGCGGCGGAATAATAAAGAACAATACATCCTTAGAAATACAATAGGGTCCTCTGTCCCAAAGAGACATCGGTCCATTATAAAAAAAAAGTAATAGGAGTCATTGTTGTTCTCTTCGCTCCCTAGCCGGCTGCTGCTGATGAGGGCGACAGGTGATTAGATAACTAATCCCAGCTGGACAATATACTCACCTGCCGCTGACTTCGAGGCCGGTCCTTACTCACCCCGCTCCGTGGAAGGCCCGCAGACCACGCCCCCTCCACTATAGTCTTCTTGTTTGGTCCGTCCGGGTCAGTTTGAGTGGAGCGGTCCACACTATAAGTTAAAAAAAAGTTAAAGCACCAATGATTGTCACACACACACACTAGGTGTGGCGAAATTAATATTGTCTTTATTTGTAAAAAGCACTTTACATGGAGCAAACATCCTCAAAGTGCTACAGTGTATTAAAACAAATTGAAACAAATGCAATTAAAATAAAAAGTTAATAAAAATCAATAAAATATATAAATAAATTATGCATTTATCTTAAAAAAGGGGCTTTTTCAAAAGGATAGGTTTTTAAGCCTTTTTTAAAAGCATCCACAGTCTGTGGTGTCCTCAGGTGGTCAGGGAGAGCGATGAATAGAATCCAAAGAAATTATTTTCTGCATTTTACCCATCACCATTGATCACCCCCCTGGGAGGTGAGGGGAGCAGTGAGCAGCAGCGGTGTCCGCGCCTGGGTATCATTTTTTGGTGATTTAACCCCCCAATTCCAACGCTTGATGCTGAGTGCCAAGCAAGGAGGTAATAGCTCCCATTTGTATCGTCTCTGGTTTGACTCGGCCGGGGTTTGAACTCACAACCTACCCATCTCAGGGCGAACACTGAGTACCGTATTTCCTTGAATTGCCGCCGGGTATATAGCATGCGCCTGCCTAGAATTACTGCCAGGTCAAACTTGTTTTGCAAAATAATTAGCGCATGCTTAGAATTACTGCCGGATCAGGATTAACGTCGGGTCAAACTCGTTTCGCAAAATATTATTTTTATTAGCGCATGTCTAGAATTTCCACCGGGTCAAATTCGTTTCGCCAAATAATTAGCATATACTTATAATTTCCGCCGGGTCAAACTCGTCACGTCACGAGTGACACTTCACCTGTCATCATTTTCAAAATGGAGGAGGCTGATTTTCAATAATTTGAAATCGCATAAAGGGAAGAAGATTAAGAGCTATTCAGTAGGATTTAAGGTCCAAGCTATTGAATATGCTAAAAAGAACAGTAAGCAGCTATGTTTTATTAACATACCGTAGCTGCGTGTGTCAAATATGAGTCATTAAGTGACTCCCGCCTCCTGGTGGTAGAGGGCGCTAGTGATCCTTCTTGCGACTACTCGGCTGCAGAAGAAGTGACAACAAGCAGCAAGAGTTTATTTTTTCCTCTCGCTTGCACTTTTAACATGGAGGATTACATATCTAAAATAAAACAGTTTTCTAAACTGGACTTTCAATGGAAGCAGGAGGTAATAAAGGAAGATCTCCATCGAGACAGAGAGACTTAAAAATGAAGAAAGATAAGGAAGACTTCTATAAACAAGTTATCGATCCTTTTAACATGGAGGATTACATGTCTAAAATAAAACACTTTTCTAAACTGGACTTTCAATGGAAGCAGGAGGTAATAAAGGAAGATCTCCATCGAGACAGAGAGACTTTTAAAACTGAAGAAAGGTAAGGAAGACTTTTATAAATAAGTTATCGATCCTTTTAACATGGAGGATTACATGTCTAAAATAAAACAGTTTTCTAAACTGGACTTTCAATGGAAGCAGGAGGTATAAAGGAAGATCTCCATCGAGACAGAGAGATTTTAAAAACTGAAAAAAGATAAGGAAGACTTTTATAAACAAGTTATCGATCCTTTTAACATGGAGGATTATATATCTAAAATAAAGCAGTTTTCTAAACTGGACTTTCAATCGAAGCAGGAGGTAATAAAGGAAGATCTCCATCGAGACAGAGAGACTTTTAAAACTGAAGAAAGGTAAGGAAGACTTTTATAAACAAGTTATCGATGCTTTTAACATGGAGGATAACATATCTAAAATAAAACAGTTTTCTAAACTGGACTTTCAATCGAAGCAGGAGGTAATAAAGGAAGATCTCCATCGAGTGAGAGAGACTTAAAACTGAAGAAAGATAAGGAAGACTTCTATAAACAAGTTATCGATCCTTTTAACATGGAGGATTACATATCTAAAATAAACCAGTTTTCTAAACTGGACTTTCAATCGAAGCAGGAGGTAATAAAGGAAGATCTCCATCGAGACAGAGAGATTTTAAAAACTGAAAAAAGATAAGGAAGACTTTTATAAACAAGTTATCGATCCTTTTAACATGGAGGATTATATATCTAAAATAAAGCAGTTTTCTAAACTGGACTTTCAATCGAAGCAGGAGGTAATAAAGGAAGAGTTCCATCGAGTAAGAGAGACTTAAAAATGAAGAAAAATAAGGACGACTTGGGGATATGTTGATTGGCAACACTAAATTGGCCCTAGAGTGTGAATGATGTCTGTCTATCTGTGTTGGCCCTGCGATGAGGTAGGGACTTGTCCAGGGTGTACCCCGCCTTCCGCCCGATTGTAGCTGAGATAGGCGCCAGCGCCCCCCGCCACCCCAAAAGGGAATAAGCGGTAGGAAATGGATGGATGGACTTCTATAAACAAGTTATCGATGCTTTTGATCAGAAGGAGCTGGCATGGACTTCATTTATAAGTAAAGGTAAGACAATAATAACGTTTTTTTAAATTAAATGTGCTTTTCATGATGGTATCCTTACATCACACTCAAATTTATAAGCGCAGGCCTAAATTTACCGCATGCCTTTGGTAAACGCCGGAGCGAGAAGAGGTTTTAAATTAATTAGCGCCCCGGCGGCAATTCAAGGAAATACGATAAGTCTTATAAAACCTTCCCAACCGCCAACAACAACCTAACCACTCCTCGATATATTCAGGACTGGTTTATCTGTAAACTTTACCGATGCAGCATTATTGGATTGCTCATTTATTTTGGAATCTCGTTCTCTCGTAATTGGACGTGTTTACTAGCATTGATGGCTAAAAATCATGACAGTGCATTCAGCAGCCTGGTAACCAGAATGCAAAGGATAGCAGCTGACCTTTTTAGCACATTTGACTTCTCTGGCTGCGGATTTATAGATCCTGGGGATGGGAGAAAAGAACTCAGGCTACGTAGCAAACTTCTAGGATTCCCACCTGACCCCAAAGACCTCTTGACTTGGAAGAGTGTCTCGGTCGTGTGTTGGCGTACGCATCAAGAATTTGTGCATTTTTCAATGTGCAGAACTACAAAACCCCCCAAAGCAGTGAAGTTGTCACGTTGTGAAAATGGTAAATAAAAAGAGAATACGAGGATTTGCAAATCTTTGTCAACTTATATTCGAATGAATAGACTGCAAAGACAAGATAGTTAACGTTGGAACTGGAAAAGTTGTCATTTTTTTGCAAATATTAGCTCATTTGGAATTTGATGTGCTATATAGGGTATACTTGCACAGCGCTTTTCTACCTTCAAGGTACTCTAAGTCAGTGGTCCCCAACCACCGGGCCCGATTGGTACCGGGCCGCAGAAAAGTTTTTTTTTCTTTTTATTAAATCAACATAAAAAACACAATTTACACTTACAAATAGTGCACCAACCACAAAAAACAAAACTTTTCATGACAAAAACGTCCCTTTTTCATGACAAAGAAGAAGAAAAATAAAAATAAAGGACCCGCCCCCCCGGGCCGCGGGACAAATTTTTAATCGTTGACCGGTCCGCGGATACAAAAAGGTTGGGGAGCACTGCTCTAAGTGCTTTGACACTATTTCCACATTCACCCATTCACACACAGCATTTTTTTTAAATATTCCGTTCCGAATACTTTTGGCTATTTACGGAGACTGATATCACACTGGGAACACTTCTGCACTCTGACCATATTATTAGGTAAGTCATACTGGAAAAACGCAAACAATTGAGTTGTGCTGTCTGTTGTTCACAATCACAATGTAGGACATCTACACACATGTTTTTGTATTTTTATGCATTCTAAGTCCTAAATAAATAAATACATTTCTTTGTGGTGTTTTTGAAAGTGCACCATTTTTCCCTTCAGAGTTTTAAACTAACTTGACGTGTTTTGCCCCAAAAATAGTTTGCAGTGTGTACATATTCAGAATGTGTTTGTTTTATTTTTGGCTAACATAAGAACACAATTTTGAAGTTGTCTTTTTTATTTATTTATCATGCCATGATTTCACCTGTCCGGTTTTGCTACAGAGCTAAAATGAGTTTGACACACTAATTATAAAAAATTGGATAGTCCATAAGGCTTGTTACAGGGAACACTTGCGCTCGTGTCTTTTATAAAATCCAAATTTCAACATTTATAGCTCTTAGAGGGTTTTGTGAGCAAAATAGAGAGCCCCCATTGACAACATCGTTAGCCGACATTATAAAGTATTTTTTTATTTACGACTTAGAATGCATAGAAAAAAGAGAAAACCGTGTGTAAATGTCTTAAATTGTGATTGTGAACGATAGACAGCTCATCTCTGATTTTTGAGTATTTCCAGTATGACTTACCTAATAATATGGTCAAAGTGCAGAAACGATTCAATTGTGACATCAATCTCTGTAAATAGCTGAAAGTATTCGGAGTGGAATATTCAAAATAACTGACTGAATTTGTGGTATTTTGTGATGTTAAAAATGTGTTTTAAGGTTTCTTTGTGGTGTTTTTGAAAGTGCACCATTTTTCCCCTCAGAGTTTTAAACTAACTTGACGTGTTTTGCCCAAAAAAATGTTTTTATTGTGTACATATTCAGAATGTGTTTGTTTTATTTTTGGCTAACATAAGAACACAATTTTGAAGTTGTCTTTTTTATTTATTTATCATGCCATGATTTCACCTGTCCGGTTTTGCTACAGAGCTAAAATGAGTTTGACACACTAATTATAAAAAAATGGATAGTCCATAGGGCTTGTTACAGGGAACACTTGCGCTCGTGTCTTTTATAAAATCCAAATTTCAACATTTATAGCTCTTAGAGGGTTTTGTGAGCAAAATAGAGAGCCCCCATTGACAACATCGTTAGCCGACATTATAAAGTATTTTTTTATTTACGACTTAGAATGCATAGAAAAAAGAGAAAACCGTGTGTAAATGTCTTAAATTGTGATTGTGAACGATAGACAGCTCATCTCTGATTTTTGAGTATTTCCAGTATGACTTACCTAATAATATGGTCAAAGTGCAGAAACGATTCAATTGTGACATCAATCTCTGTAAATAGCTGAAGGTATTCGGAGTGGAATATTCAAAATAACTGACTGAATTTGTGGTATTTTGTGATGTTAAAAATGTGTTTTAAGGTTTCTTTGTGGTGTTTTTGAAAGTGCACCATTTTTCCCCTCAGAGTTTTAAACTAACTTGACGTGTTTTGCCCAAAAAAATGTTTTTATTGTGTACATATTCAGAATGTGTTTGTTTTATTTTTGGCTAACATAAGAACACAATTTTGAAGTTGTCTTTTTTATTTATTTATCATGCCATGATTTCACCTGTCCGGTTTTCCTACAGAGCTAAAATGAGTTTGACACCCCAATTATAAAAAATTGGATAGTCCATAGGGCTTGTTACAGGGAACAATTGAGCTAGTGTCTTTTATAAAATCCAAATTTCAACATTTATAAATCTTAGAGGGTTTTGTGAGCAAAATAGAGAGCCCCCATTGACAACATCGTTAGCCGACATTATAAAGTATTTATTTATTTACGACTTAGAATGCATAAAAAAAAGAGAAACCCGTGTGTAAATGTCTTAAATTGCGATTAATACGATAGACAGCTCATCTCTGATTTTTGAGTATTTCCAGTATGACTTACCTAATAATATGGTCGAAGTGCAGAAGCGATTCAATTGTGACATCAATCTCTGTAAATAGCTGAAAGTATTCGGAGTGGAATATTCAAAATAACTGACTGAATTTGTGGTATTTTGTGATGTTAAAAATGTGTTTTAAGTTTTCTTTGTGGTGTTTTTGAAAGTGCACCATTTTTCCCTTCAGAGTTTTAAACTAACTTGACGTGTTTTGCCCAAAAAAATGTTTGTATTGTGTACATATTCAGAATGTGTTTGTTTTATTTTTGGCTAACATAAGAACACACTTTTGAAGTTGTCTTTTTTATTTATTTATCATGCCTTGATTTTACCTGTCCGGTTTTCCTACAGAGCTAAAATGAGTTTGACACCCCAATTTAAAAAAAAATGGATAGTCCATAAGGCTTGTTTCAGGTAACAAACAACCTCATGTCTTTTATAAAATCCAAAGTACTAACATTTACAGATCTTAGAGGGTTTTGTGAGCAAAATAGAGAGCCCCCATTGACAACATTGTTAGCAGACTTTATAAAGTATTTATTTATTTACTACTTAGAATGCATACAAAAAGAGAAAACCATGTGTAGATGTCTTAAATTGCGATTGTGAACGATAGACAGCCCATCTCTGATTTTTTAGTATTTCCAGTATGACTTACCTAATAATATGGTCAAAAGTGCAGAAGCGATCCAATTGTGACATCAATCTCCGTAAATAGCTGAAGGTATTCGGAGTAGAATATTCAAAATAGCTGACTGAATTTGTGGTATTTTGTGATGTTAAAAATGTGTTTTAAGGTTTCTTTGTGGTGTTTTTGAAAGTGCACCATTTTCCCCTCAGAATTTTAAACTAACTTGACATGTTTTGCCCCAAAAAATTGTTTGTATTGTGTACATATTCAGAATGTGTTTGTTTTATTTTTGGCTAACATAAGAACACAATTTTGAAGTTGTCTTTTTTTTTTAATTTATCATACCATGATTTTACCTGTCCGGTTTTGCTACAGAGCTAAAATGAGTTTGATACCCTAATTATAAAAAATTGGATAGTCCATAAGTCTTGTTACAGGGAACAATTGACCTCATGTCTTTTATAAAATCCAAATTTCAACATTTATAGATCTTAGAGGGTTTTGTGAGCAAAATAGAGAGCCCCCATTGACAACATCGTTAGCCGACATTATAAAGTATTTATTTATTTACGACTTAGAATGCATAAAAAAAAGAGAAAACCGTGTGTAGATGTCTTAAATTGCGATTAATACGATAGACAGCTCATCTCTGATTTTTGAGTATTTCCAGTATGACTTACCTAATAATATGGTCAAAGTGCAAAAGCGATCCCATTGTGACATCAATCTCTGTAAATAGCTGAAGGTATTCGGAGTGGAATATTCAAAATAGCTGACTGAATTTGTGGTATTTTGTGATGTTAAAAATGTGTTTTAAGGTTTCTTTGTGGTGTTTTTGAAAGTGCACCATTTTTCCCCTCAGAATTTTAAACTAACTTAACGTGTTTTGCCCAAAAAATTGTTTGCATTGTGTACATATTCAGAATGTGTTTGTTTTATTTTTGGCTAAGATAAGAACACAATTTTGAAGTTGTCTTTTTTTTTTATTCATCATGCCATGATTTTACCTGTCCGGTTTTCCTACAGAGCTAAAATGAGTTTGACACCCTAATTATAAAAAATTGGATAGTCCATAGGGCTTGTTACAGGGAACAATTGAGCTAGTGTCTTTTATAAAATCCAAATTTCAACATTTATAAATCTTAGAGGGTTTTGTGAGCAAAATAGAGAGCCCCCATTGACAACATCGTTAGCCGACATTATAAAGTATTTATTTATTTACTACTTAGAATGCATAAAAAAAAGAGAAAACCGTGTGTAAATGTCTTAAATTGTGATTGTGAACGATAGACAGCTCATCTCTGATTTTTGAGTATTTCCAGTATGACTTACCTAATAATATGGTCAAAGTGCAGAAACGATTCAATTGTGACATCAATCTCTGTAAATAGCTGAAAGTATTCGGAGTGGAATATTCAAAATAACTGACTGAATTTGTGGTATTTTGTGATGTTAAAAATGTGTTTTAAGGTTTCTTTGTGGTGTTTTTGAAAGTGCACCATTTTTCCCCTCAGAGTTTTAAACTAACTTGACGTGTTTTGCCCAAAAAATTGTTTGTATTGTGTACATATTCAGAATGTGTTTGTTTTATTTTTGGCTAACATAAGAACACAATTTTGAAGTTGTCTTTTTTATTTTTATTTGTCATGCCATGATTTTACCTGTCCGGTTTTCCTACAGAGCTAAAATGAGTTTGACACCCCAATTATAAAAAATTGGATAGTCCATAAGGCTTGTTACAGGGAACAAACAACCTCATGTCTTTTATAAAATCCAAATTTCAACATTAATAGATCTTAGAGGGTTTTGTGAGCAAAATAGAGAGCCCCCATTGACAACATTGTCAGCAGACTTTTTAATGTATTTATTTATTTACGACTTAGAATGCAAAAAACAAAAAGAACAAATGTGTGTAGATGTCTTACATTGATAGACAGCACATCTCTGTTTGCGTATTTCCAGTATGGCTTATCTAATAATCTGGTCAAAGTGCGGAAGCGTTCCCATTGTGAATATTCAAAATAGCTGACTGAATTTGTGCCATTTTGTGATGTTTAAAATGTGTTTTTTTTTACATACGGGCGGTTTAACTCGGTTGGTAGAGTGGCCGTGCCAGCAACTTGAGGGTTGCAGGTTCGATTCCCGCTTCCGCCATCCTAGTCACTGCTGTTGTGTCCTTGGGCAAGACACTTTACCCACCTGCTTCCAGTGCCACCAACACTGGTTTGAATGTAACTTAGATATTGGGTTTCACTATGAAAAGCGCTTTGAGTCACTAGAGAAAAAGCGCTATATAAATATAATTCACCAAAAAAATATATAATTCACATACTTTACGGATTGTAAATACGGTTTAATGGATTTATTTGTGGTGTTTTTGAAAGTGCATAATTTTTCCCCTCAGAATTTTAAACTATCTTGACGTGTTTTGCCCCCAAAATTGTTTGTATTGTGTACATATTCAGAATGTGTTTGTTTTATTTTTGGCTAACATAAGAACACAATTTTGAAGTTGTCTTTTTTTATTTTTATTTATCATGCCATGATTTTACCTGTCCGGTTTTCCTACAGAGCTAAAATGAGTTTGACACTCTAATTATAAAAAATTGGATAGTCCATAAGGCTTGTTACAGGGAACAATTGAGCTAGTGTCTTTTATAAAATCCAAATTTCAACATTTATAAATCTTAGAGGGTTTTGTGAGCAAAATAGAGAGCCCCCATTGACAACATCGTTAGCCGACATTATGAAGTATTTATTTATTTACGACTTAGAATGCATAAAAAAAAAGAGAAAACCGTGTATAGATGTCTTAAATTGCGATTAATACGATAGACAGCTAATCTCTGATTTTTTAGTATTTCCAGTGTGACTTACCTAATAATATGGTCAAAGTGCAGAAGCGATCCCATTGTGACATCAATCTCTGTAAATAGCTGAAGGTATTCGGAGTGGAATATTCAAAATATCTGACTGAATTTGTGGTATTTTGTGATGTTAAAAATGTGTTTTAAGATTTTTTTCATGGTGTTTTTGAAAGTGCACCATTTTTCCCCTCAGAGTTTTAAACTAACTTGACGTGTTTTGCCCCAAAAATTGTTTGTATTGTGTACATATTCAGAATGTGTTTGTTTTATTTTTGGCTAACATAAGAACACAATTTTGAAGTTGTCTTTTTTTTTTATTTATCATACCATGATTTTACCTGTCCGGTTTTCCTACAGAGCTAAAATGAGTTTGACACCGCAATTGTAAAAAATTGGATAATCCATAAGTCTTGTTACAGGGAACAAACAACCTCATGTCTTTTATAAAATCCAAAATACTAACATTTATAGATCTAAGAGGGTTTCGTGAGCAAAATAGAGAGCCCCCATTGACAACATTGTTAGCAGATTTTATAAAGTATTTATTTATTTACGACTTAGAATGCATACAAAAAGAGAAAACCATGTGTAGATGTCTTACATTGTGATTGTGAACGATAGACAGCTCATCTCTGATTTTTGAGTATTTCCAGTATGACTTACCTAATAATATGGTCAAAGTGCAGAAGCGATCCCATTGTGACATCAATCTCTGTAAATAGCTGAAAGTATTCGGAGTGGAATATTCAAAATAGCTGACTGAATTTGTGGCATTTTGTGATGTTAAAAATGTGTTTTAAGGTTTATTTGTGGTGTTTTTGAAAGTGCATCATTTTTCCCCTCAGAATTTTAAACTATCTTGAAGTGTTTTGCCCCCAAAATTGTTTGTATTGTGTACATATTCAGAATGTGTTTGTTTTATTTTTGGCTAACATAAGAACACAAATTTGAAGTTGTCTTTTTTTATTTTTATTTATCATGCCATGATTTTACCTGTCCGGTTTTCCTACAGAGCTAAAGTGAGTTTGACACTCTAATTATAAAAAATTGGATAGTCCATAAGGCTTGTTACAGGGAAAAAACAACCTCATGTTTTTTATAAAATCCAAAATCCTAACATTTATAGATCTTAGAGGTTTTTGTGAGCAAAATAGAGAGCCCCCATTGACAATATTGTCAGCAGACTTTTTAATGTATTTATTTATTTACGACTTAGAATGCAAAAAAAAAAAAAAGAACAAATATGTGTAGATGTCTTACATTGATAGACAGCACATCTCTGTTTGCGTATTTCCAGTATGGCTTATCTAATAATCTGGTCAAAGTGCGGAAGCGTTCCCATTGTGAATATTCAAAATATCTGACTGAATTTGTGCCATTTTGTGATGTTTAAAATGTTTTTTTTACATACGGGCGGTTTAGCTCGGTTGGTAGAGTGGCCATGCCAGCAACTTGAGGGTTGCAGGTTCAATTCCCGCTTCCGCCATCCTAGTCACTGCTGTTGTGTCCTTGGGCAAGACACTTTACCCACCTGCTTCCAGTGCCACCAACACTGGTTTGGATGTAACTTAGATATTGGGTTTCACTATGTAAAGCGCTTTGAGTCACTAGAGAAAAAGCGCTATATAAATATAATTCACAAAAAAAATATATAATTCACATACTTTACGGATTGTAAATACGGTTTAATGGATACAATGAAACATATGAAGTCAACTTGTGTTTAACACTGCTTGTACTTGAAGAGAGCTTTTAAGGCCCCCAAAGTAATGAAAATAGCAGTAATGTGTATTACTGAGTCTTTCCTGTGCAGAGGACATAAACTCCACCTCAACATGCACTTTGCGTGCAGCTGAATGGAGGCAACAGCTGCAGAAAGTCGACAGGAAATCAAGCGCTCTGTTTGCTTGCCAACTGGCAGCTAATGTCAGAGCAGCGGGGAAGTGACGCCCGTGCCCTTCCTTACAAAATGAAATACCAATACTGTTGTGGGGCCGCACTTACAGCGCCGAAACAAACGCCCGAATATTGGCAACGTGATTACGGCTTTCTGTGCCGCTGCTCAGTTTACAGTCCGTCCACACGGCAGACCAAAATACTTTGCTCGCCATTGAGTGAATGAAACAAATAAAATAGTCTATTATATTAATTAAAACATATATATTCTTATTTAACATACATTGTAATTATTCTCAAATATTATAAGTCATTAAACTCTGCCACATGCGCTTAAATCTATCAATTTAAACTTGTTGAATAACAAACAATATTGATATTGTTATCAGACACTTTTCTTCCACAGTTCTTTGTTGTTCTTTGTGAAAACCAGGCGCTTGTCACGTCTCTAAAACCAGGGGTCGGCGACACAATACGTTGAAAGAGCCATAATGGACCGAAAATACAAAAACCAGATCTGTCTGGAGCGGCAAAAAAAAAAAGAAAAGTCTTGTACAAGTGTTATAATGAAGACAACACATGATGTAAGTGTCTATATTAGCCTACTATCAAAATGACTTGAAAAAGTCCTATATAAGTGTTATAATGAAGACAACACATGATGTGTCTATATTTGCCTACTATCAAAATGACATTAAAATTCTTATATGGGTGTTATAATGAAAACAACACATGATGTAAGTGTCTATATTAGCCTACTATCAAAATGACTTTAAAACTCTTATATAAGTGTTATAATGAAGACAACACATGATTTAAGTGTCTATATTAGCCTACTATCAAAATGACTTTAAAAAGTCATATATAAGTGTTATAATGAAGACAACACATGATGTAAGTGTCTGTATTAGCCTACTATCAAAATAATAGTCCTATATAAGTGTTATAATGAAGACAACACATGATGTAAGTGTCTATATTATCCTACTATCAAAATGACTTTAAAAGTCTTATATAAGTGTTATAATGAAGACAACGCATGATGTAAGTGTCCATATTAACTATATTAGCCTACTATCAAAATGACTTTAAAACTCTTATATAAGTGTTATAATAAAGGCAACACATGATCTAAGTGTCTATTGTTAGCTATATTAGCCTACTATCAAAAGGACTTTAAAAAGTCCTATATAAGTGTTATAATGAAGACAACACATGATGTAAGTGTCTATATTTGCCTACTATCAAAATGACTTTAAAAGCGTTATATCAGTGTTATAATGAAAACAACACATGATGTAAGTGTCTATATTAGCCTACTATCAAAATGGCTTTAAAAGCGTTATATAAGTGTTATAATGAAAACAACACATGATGTAAGTGTCTATATTAACTATATTAGCCTACTATCAAAAGGACTTTAAAAAGTCTTATATAAGTGTTATAATGAAGACAACACATGATTTAAGTGTCTATATTAGCCTACTATCAAAATGACTTTAAAAAGTCCTATATAAGTGTTATAATGAAGACAACACATGATGTAAGTGTCTATATTAGCCTACTATCAAAATGACATTAAAAGTCTTATATAAGTGTTATAATGAAAACAACACATGATGTAAGTGTCCATATTAACTATATTAGCCTACTGTCAAAATGACTTTAAAACTCTTATATAAGTGTTATAATGAAGACAACACGTGATGTAAGTGTCTATATTAGCTTTAAGCGTTTACTATCAAAATTACGTTAAAAGTATTATATAAGTGTTATAATGAAGACAACACATGATGTAAGTGTCTATATTAGCCTACTATCAAAATGACTTTAAAAGCGTTATATAAGTGTTATAATGAAGACAACACATGATATAAGTGTCTATATTAGCCTACTATCAAAATGCCTTTAAAAGTCTTATATAAGTGTTATAATGAAGACAACACATGATGTAAGTGTCTATATTAGCCTACTATCAAAATTATTTTAAAAGCGTTGAGAGCTGAAAAGAGCTGAGACCCGATGTTTGCAATGTGTTGAAAATGAAAATGGCGGCTGTGTTACCTCGGTGACGTCACGTTCTGACGTCATCGCCAAAAGAGCCATAAACAGAAAGGCGTTTAATTCGCCAAAATTCACCCATTTAGAGTTCGGAAATCGGTTAAAAAAATAGATGGTCTTTTTTCTGCACCATCAAGGAATATATTGACGCTTACATAGGTCTGCTGATAATGTTCCCCTTGAAAGATCCACCAGGGAAATTGTTCCCCACAGTAGCTCAATTACAAAGGATGGAAAGGTGTAAAATAGACTAAATATAGCAATATAAAATATAACATAATATATATACTGATATATTGTGTGTTTGTATCATATATACAACATATAACAATTGCCATGTACAATATTACAGTATATGTAAGTGCAGCATAAAACTTAATAGAGCTAAAAATAAATGGGACTGAAAAACGGCACTCTTTTATTCTGCATGTTTGGAGTTAATTAAATCAATTAATTAGCACTTTTATTCTGACAGCCCTAAATGTGAAGATTGACTGTGTGATTAGTCGGCTTTCACACCTCACTGAAGTTGTGTCACTGTTTGTGTCTCCAGGACATTCCGTGGGACCCACGCTGGGCCTCAAAAAGTCCAGTTCCCTGGAAAGCCTCCACACCGCTGTTGCCGCGGCGACGCGGCACGCCGAGATCAATGTCAACCGGCCGCGCTCGCGGATCATCCGAGGCCGGGGCTGCAACGACAGCTTCCGGGCGGCCATCGACAAGTCGTACGACAAAGCTGGCGTCCAGCCGGAGGACGGCGCCAGCATGGAGACCTGTGAGTACTTACCAGACCATACCATACCATACCATACTATACCATACCATACTATACCATACCATACCATACTATACCATATCATAACATACTATACCATACTATACCATACCATACTATACCATACCATACTGTACCATACTATACCATACCATACTATACTATACCATATCATAACATACTATACCATATCATACCATACTATACCATACTATACCATACCATACTATACCATACTATACCATACTATACCATACCATACTGTACCATACTATACTATACCATACCATACTGTACCATATCATACCATACTATACCATACCATAACATACCATACTGTACCATACTATACCATACCATACTATACCATACTATACCAAACTATACCATACCATACTATATCATACCATACCATACTATACCATAACATACTATACCATACCATACTATACCATACCATACTATACTATACCATACTATACCATACCATACTATACCATCCCATACCATACTATACCATACCAAACCATACCATACTATACCAAACCATACTATACCATACCACACCATACCGAACCATACCATACTATACCATACCATACTATACCATCCCATACCAAACCATACCATACTATACTATACCATACCATACTATACCAGACCATACCATACTATACCATACTATACCAAACCATACTATACCATACTATACCATACCATACTATACCATACCATACTGTACCATACTATACCATACCATACTATACCATACCATACTATACCATACCATACTATACCATATCATACCATACTATACCATACTATACCATACCATACTATACCATACCATATTATACCATAATATACCATCCCATACCATACTATACCATACCATACTATACCATACTATACCATACCATACTATACCAGACCATACCATACTATACCATACCAAACCATACCATATTATACCTTACCATACTATACCATACTATACCATACCAAACCATACCATACTATACCATACCATACCATACTATACCATACCATACTATATCACACCATACCTTACCATACTATACCATAACATACTATACCATCCCATACCATACTATACCATACCATACCAAACCATACCATACTATACCATACCAAACCATACTATAACATACCAAACCATACCATACCATACCTTACCAGACCAGACCATACTATACCATACTATACCATACCATACTATACCATACTATACCATACCATACTATATCATACCATACCTTACCATACTATACCATAACATACTATACCATCCCATACCATACTATACCATACCAAACCATACCATACTATACCATACCAAACCATACCATACCATACCTTACCAGACCAGACCATACTCTACCATACTATACCATACCAACTGTATTTATCTACGCCATTATTGCCCTCTGGGTTGCCCACTTAGTGAAGCTTGTGACAGTCCAGATCTTCTTCTTCGTATTTCCAGTGTTCTAATTGACTTGTGTTTTGTTCCGTGCAGGCCGCTCATTTCCCTCCACTGGAACTTTGTCTCCTCACTGCACAGAACGTCTTTGTTTCGCCTTAAATAACTTCTTTAGTAACACGATCTATTATCCATTCCCTCTCTTAAAGCATGTTTTGTCCAGTACGCCGGCGTTGTCAAGTCATTTAGCGTAATGTAGGCTAACAGTACAACGTGTCTCCTCAGTCCTCAGAGAATGTGGGGGTTCCCGAGTAAACTAGGTCACAAATAAGTCTCTTGGTTACACGCTCATTAATATTTAGACAGCTTCATACTGAGTGGTGACATGTTTTCCTGGGGGCTTCCATACTCTTAAAGCGGAACTGCACTTTTTTTATTATTATTTTGAAACTAAAGTCCTCTCAATGGGTTTTGTCACGACGGGGTTGCAGCTCCCTGCATGGTTTGTTCCCCCAGGATGCAAACAGACCATTCTGGACAGGACTTGCTGGTAGGAACATGATTTAAGTCTCAAAAAAAAAAAATCTAAAGCACCACCAAGAACAGAAAACCAGTCGAAAGAAACACATGCCAATCGCGCTCGAAGCTAAACTGAAGCAAACAAAGAAGCCAGGGCGAGTGTGGCGAGAGAGGTGAAGAAACTGCTCTCTGATTAGTGCTCGACTGCAGGTGAGCGTGCTGACCGCTAACCAGAGGCAGGTGAACCCAATGGATCTCCACAGAAACCAAAACAAACCCGGAGGTGCACAAAACAGGAACTAAAGGAATACAAAAATAACAGAATATAACAAAAATATGATCCGGGCCACGGATCATGACAGTTTTACTTCATTATTTATTTGGATACGATGTCTAATGCTACATTTTTTTGTTTACCAACGTTTGTTATTCAAGACAGAAGTTTGCACTTTATTGACCTCAACATTGGAGATTATTTGCATGCAAAATGTGCAATGCTACATATTTTGTTAACAAATGTATTTTATTCAAGCAGAAGGGTACCTCTTAATTTATTTATTTGAAAATTAATCTAATAAAAGTACAATTTATGTCAAGTCTGAAAAGAAACAAAAAATATGCAAATTAAAGTATGACGCAGGGTCTTTTCAAACTACTAGTTTGTGCACACAGTTTTACATAAAACATTATAAATTCATATTATATTATTAATTTATAATATTGCATTATCATAATTTATCATTTTAATTTAAAATTACAGAAAATTACAAGACGGCGAATGAAAGTGATGATTAAAATCATAGCTTAAGTTCATCACAACAATCATAATTAAAATTAAAGAAGGCGGCAAACTCATTTTAGCACAGGGGCCGCATGTCGGAAAAAAAATTTTTCCCTGGTAAAATTATGGCATGATAACTTAGAAATAAAGCCAACCTCAGATTATTTTCTTTGCTTTACTTTAACCAAAATTACAACGAGCAAATTCTGAAAAAAAATGTACTTCTTACAAATAATTCTCCTGTCAGTTCAAACTACTAGTTTATCTTTTAAATGAAAAAAAAACTTGTTTTAGATAATCTCTTGTCATTTATGTTCAATGTTTTTGTTTCGTTTTTAAAGTAGGAGAAATATATAGCCTGTTTTCAGGCTAGATCGCCCAGGCCCGGTCCGTAGACCGAGAACCTCCTGTACCAGTCAGGTTTGGCTTCTAACTGTTTATTCATTTATTTTCCTGTGGAAGCTAAACCAGATATAAGTTAAGTGATAACTCAAACATTGGCGTTGAACTAGACAGGTAGTCTTTTCTCAAGGATAGGGCTATCACTTCTGCATTCCGAAGTCGCATTCAGAGCCAATTTTCCTACGAGAAGCGATCCAATCCACCTGCGAAAGTCAAACTAAGGGGCCTTATCTTATTATGTACTCAAACTGAAATACCACTATTTACTTAAACTTGGTGGTTTACTTTCTCCAAGGTGAATATTCATTTAGTTTCCTGTGGAAGCTAAACCAGAATTGAATTAAGTCCAAACTTTGAAAACAAATATAAGACTCGGCATCTAGCGAATGAGTAATGGCATCCATTCCACCTTTCTAGGTGTGTGCTAAGTCAGAACAGCACAACCTGACCATTTAAAGATATTTTTGTGTGTAAGTGTCTGGAAAACAATGGCTTTAAGTCATAACTCAAATGTCGGCGTTGAGCTAGACAGGTAGTCTCTTCTCAAGTATAGAGCTATCCCTTTTGCATTCCGAAGTCCCATTTAGAGCCACTTTTCCTACAAGAAGTGGTCCAATCCACCTGCCAATGTCAAACTAAGGGGTCTTATATTAGTATGTGGTCAAACTGAAATACCACTGTTTACTTGAACTTGGTGGTTTACTTTCTCCAAGGTGAATATTCATTTAGTTTCCTGTGGAAGCTAAACCAGAATTGACTTAAGTCTAAACTTTGAAAACAAATATAAGACTCGGCATCTAGCGAATGAGTAATGGCATCCATTCCACCTTTCTAGGTGTGTGCTAAGTCAGGACAGCACAACCTGACCATTTAAGGAGATTTTTGTGTTTAATTGTCTGAAAAAACAACAGCTTTAAGTCATAACTCAAATGTTGGCATTGAGCTAGACAGGCAGTCTTTTCTCAAGTATAGAGCTATCCCTTTTGCATTCCGAAGTCCCATTTAGAGCCAATTTTCCGACGAGAAGTGGTCCAATCCACCTGCCAATGTCAAACTAAGGGGCCCAATATTAGTATGTGCTCGAACTGAAATACCACTGTTTACTTAAACTTGGTGGTTTACTTTCTCCAAGGTGAATATTCATTGATTTTCCTGTGGAAGCTAAACCAGGATTGACTTAAGTCTAAACTTTGAAAACAAATATAAGACTCGGCATCTAGCGAATGAGTAATGGCATCCATTCCACCTTTCTAGGTGTGTGCTAAGTCAGGACAGCACAACCTGACCATTTAAGGAGATTTTTGTGTTTAATTGTCTGAAAAAACCACAGCTTTAAGTCATAACTCAAATGTTGGCATTGAGCTAGACAGGTAGTCTTTTCTCATGTATAGAGCTATCCCTTTTACATTCCGAAGTCCCATTTAGAGCCACTTTTCCTATGAGAAGTGGTCCAATCCACCTGCCAATGTCAAACTAAGGGGCCTTATATTAGTATGTGCTCAAACTGAAATACCACTGTTTACTTAAACTTGGTGGTTTACTTTCTCCAAGGTGAATATTCATTGATTTTCCTGTGGAAGCTAAACCAGGATTGACTTAAGTCTAAACTTTGAAAACAAATATAAGACTCGGCATCTAGCGAATGAGTAATGGCATCCATTCCACCTTTCTAGGTGTGTGCTAAGTCAGGACAGCACAACACATTTAAGGAGATTTTTTGTGTGTAAGTGTCTGGAAAACAATGGCTTTAAGTCATAACTCAGATGTTGGCGTTGAGCTAGACAGGTAGTCTTTTCTCAAGTATAGAGCTATCCCTTTTGCATTCCGAAGTCCCATTTAGAGCCACTTTTCCTACGAGAAGTGGTCACATCCACCTGCCAATGTCAAACTAAGGGGCCTTATAAGTCATAACTCAGATGTTGGCGTTGAGCTAGACAGGTAGTCTCTTCTCAAGTATAGAGCTATCCCTTTTGCATTCCGAAGTCCCATTTAGAGCCACTTTTCCTACAAGAAGTGGTCCAATCCACCTGCCAATGTCAAACTAAGGGGTCTTATATTAGTATGTGGTCAAACTGAAATACCACTGTTTACTTGAACTTGGTAGTTTACTTTCTCCAAGGTGAATATTCATTTATTTTCCTGTGGAAGCTAAACCAGGATTGACTTAAGTTTAAACTTTGAAAACAAATATAAGACTCGGCATCTAGCGAATGAGTAATGACATCCATTCCACCTTTCTAGGTGTGTGCTAAGTCAGGACAGCACAACACATTTAAGGAGATTTTTTGTGTGTAAGTGTCTGGAAAACAATGGCTTTAAGTCATAACTCAGATGTTGGCGTTGAGCTAGACAGGTAGTCTTTTCTCAAGTATAGAGCTATCCCTTTTGCATTCCGAAGTCCCATTTCGAGCCACTTTTCCTACGTGAAGTGGTCACATCCACCTGCCAATGTCAAACTAAGGGGCCTTATAAGTCATAACTCAGATGTTGGCGTTGAGCTAGACAGGTAGTCTCTTCTCAAGTATAGAGCTATCCCTTTTGCATTCCGAAGTCCCATTTAGAGCCACTTTTCCTACAAGAAGTGGTCCAATCCACCTGCCAATGTCAAACTAAGGGGTCTTATATTAGTATGTGGTCAAACTGAAATACCACTGTTTACTTGAACTTGGTAGTTTACTTTCTCCAAGGTGAATATTCATTTATTTTCCTGTGGAAGCTAAACCAGAATTGACTTAAGTCTAAACTTTGAAAACAAATATAAGACTCGGCATCCAGCGAATGAGTAATGGCATCGATTCCACCTTTCTAGGTGTGCTAAGTCAGGACAGCACAACCTGACCATTTAAGGAGATTTTGTGTGTGTAAGTGTCTGGAAAACAATGGCTTTAAGTCATAACTCTAATGTTGGCATTGAGCTAGACAGGTAGTCTTTTCTCAAGTATAGAGCTATACCTTTTGCATTCCGAAGTCCCATTTAGAGCCACTTTTCCTACAAGAAGTGGTCCAATCCACCTGCCAATGTCAAACTAAGGGGCCTAATACTAGTATGTGCTCGAACTGAAATACCACTGTTTACTTAAACTTGGTGGTTTACTTTCTCCAAGGTGAATATTCATTGATTTTCCTGTGGAAGCTAAACCAGGATTGACTTAAGTCCAAACTTTGAACACAAATATAAGACCCGGCATCTAGCGAATGAGTAATGGCATCGATTCCACCTTTCTAGGTGTGCTAAGTCAGGACAGCACAACCTGACCATTTAAGGAGATTTTGTGTGTGTAAGTGTCTGGAAAACAATGGCTTTAAGTCATAACTCTAATGTTGGCATTGAGCTAGACAGGCAGTCTTTTCTCAAGTATAGAGCTATCCCTTTTGCATTCCGAAGTCCCATTTAGAGCCACTTTTCCTACGAGAAGTGGTCCAATCCACCTGTCAATGTCAAACTAAGGGGCCTTATATTAGTATGTGGTCAAACTGAAATACTACTGTTTACTTGAACTTGGTGGTTTACTTTCTCCAAGGTGAATATTCATTTATTTTCCTGTGGAAGCTAAACCAGGATTGACTTAAGTTTAAACTTTGAAAACAAATATAAGACCCGGCACCTGGCGAATGAGTAATGGCGTCCATTCCGACGTGGCGTGTGATGATAAAAAGACATATTAAGACGGGCTTCTTGTGTTTTTGCCAACAGGTTATAATACCGCCGCACCGCAAGAGTAATTGCTTAATATACATTTCCATCCCAGCAAGGATTCCATTAAAAAAAAAGGGAATTATTTGCCTGAAATGCTTTGTTCTCATAAGCTGTGTCGGCGAGCCACTAAATACAGTCTTATCTGCGCCAAGAAAAATGGGGAAAGCAGGCGGTGTGTTGCATTCCTCCGCCATGATATTCAAACTAGTCTGTTTTTCAATTTAGATAAAAGCAGCCCGTTTGTGCTCGTCACCGAGGTTAATAGTCAAAGTTGACTGATAAGCTGCCGCCGTCCTCTGCTTTCAGACTTTTATTTACATAAAATACAAATTTGGCATCTTCTACGTAAAATGTGTCCCCACAAGATATTGAGGTGAATTGTCGCGTGTACATTTTTCTCTTGCGATTGTAAACTAGCACGCATTGCACATCACTTTTGACGGGATTATTCTGCAAACCCCGTTTCCATATGAGTTGGGAAATTGTGTTAGATGTAAATATAAACACAATACAATGATTTGCAAATCCTTTTCAACCCATATTCAGTTGAATATGCTACAAAGACAACATATTTGATGTTCAAACTCATAAACTTAGAATTTCATGGCTGCAACACGTGCCAAAGTAGTTGGGAAAGGGCATGTTCACCACTGTGTTACATCACCTTTTCTTTTAACAACACTCGATAAACGTTTGGGAACTGAGGAAACTAATTGTTGAAGCTTTGAAAGTGGAATTCTTTCCCATTCTTGTTTTATGTAGAGCTTCAGTCCTTCAACAGTCCGGGGTCTCCGCTGTCGTATTTTACGCTGAAATAAGCAGGGGCGTCCATGAAAAAGACAGCGTTTAAATGGCAGCATATGTTGTTCCAAAACCTGTATGTACCTTCCAGCATTAATGGTGCCTTCACAGATGTGTAAGTTACCCATGCCTTGGGCACTAATGCACCCCCATACCATCACACATG
This sequence comes from Nerophis ophidion, assembly GCF_033978795.1. Lineage (NCBI taxonomy): Eukaryota > Metazoa > Chordata > Actinopteri > Syngnathiformes > Syngnathidae > Nerophis > Nerophis ophidion. Next base: position 52,442,931 of record NC_084625.1, on the reverse strand, counting down.
CTGGCTTTTGAACTTTGCGCCTATAACAATCCGAATGGTTATTTTCCTCTTCGTTCTGGAGGACACCACGTCCTCTGTTTCCAAATATAATTTGAGATGTGGACTCGTCAGACCACAGAACACCTTTCCACTTTGCATCAGTCCCTCTTGGGGGAGTTCGGGCCCAGCCAAGCCGGCAGCGTTTCAGGGTGTTGTTGATAAATGGGTTTGGCTTTGCATAGTAGAGTTTTAACTTGCATTTACAAATGTAGCAACCAACTGTAGTTACTGACAGTGGTTTTATGAAGTGTTCCTGTGCCCACGTGGTGATATCCTTTACACACTGATGTCGGTTTTTCGTGCAGTATTGCCTGAGGGATCAAAAGTCCGTAATATCATCGCTTACGTCCAGTGATTTCTCCAGATTCTCTGAACTTTTTGATGATTTTACGGACCATAGATGGTAAAATCCCTAAATTGCTTGCAATAGCTCGTTGAGAAATGTTGTTCTAAAACTGTTCAACAATTTGCTTTCAAAGTGGTGACCCTCACCCCATCCTTGTTTGTGAATTACTTAGCATTTCATGGAAGCTGCTTTTATACCCAATCATGGCACCCACCTGTTCCCTAATTAGCCTGCACACCTGTGGGATGTTCCAAATAAGTGTTTGATGAGCATTCCTCAACTTTATCAGTATTTATTGCCACCTTTCCCAACTTCTTTGTTCTAGTATTGCTGGCATCAAATTCTAAAGTTAATGATTATTTGCAAAATAAACGTTCCCAAATGTTTATTGAGTGTTATAAGAAAAGGTGATGTAACACAGTGGTGAACATGCCCTTTCCCAACTACTTTGGCACGTGTTGCAGCCATGAAATTCTAAGTTAATTATTATTTGCAAAAAAAAAATAAAAAAATTTTGAGTTTGAACATCAAATATGTTGTCTTTGTAGCATATTCAACTGAATATGGCTTGAAAAGGATTTGCAAATCATTGTATTCCGTTTATATTTACATCTAACACAATTTCCCAACTCTAATGGAAACGGGGTTTGTAAAAGGTCTATAGAGGGAGAGGGATTTTCATTTGTCTAAATCAATTGCGAGGACTCGCTTCATCCAATAAAAGCCTTTTGTTCAACGATTCCTCACCGGCGTCATATTGGCTCCATCCACACCACCAAGACGCCTTAAAGAGCCGCTGTAATAATAAGACAAGCGTTTTTTACGAGTCTGTCATGACCTGAACTGACAGTAAAGCTCTAATGTTCTTGATTTTTGAAAGCAGCAAAACGTTTCAGCAAATGTCCCTGTGAACGCTATCCTGACACTCTCATCAACGCTTCGCCCGCCAGCCAGGACCGTCTGGCACCTCTTTTCTCCTCAGATCCCTTAAATTCCTCAAGACGGGATCACCTTTTCATGTATTGGAAGGCTTTTCCCCTTTTTTTTGAAAGACTCCCATGTGATTACTTACATTTTGTTCAAGTATGAGGGAGCTAGATAAGTCCGCGCTGCCTTTTTGAAGCAGTACAAAGCCTGTAATATTTCATATCAGGCGCAAAAACACACATGACGATACTAGGATGATAAACTTTGGTGTCGTTGAAACACAGCGGCATACGCTCCTCTCCCTCCAGTGATTGAAACTTTATTTATAAAGCACAATTTGTACACAAGGCAATTCAAAGATAGAAAATTACAAGACGGCAAAAATTAAAATGAAATGACCATAAAATGATTATAAAAGTAATAATTAAAATCATATCTATTACAATGGAGTGCAGGGTGCGCATTGTGCATTTTACCAATTGCACGGAACTCTAACTACAAAGATGATTGCCCTTTTGACTTACTGTAAGTCTTTGCATCTTTCCGTTTTTGTTATTCTTACTTGTTACATCATAACAATCACAATTAAAGTAAAATCAAAAAGGTGTCAAACTCATTTTAGCCCAGGAGCCGCATGGAAGAAAAAAAAAATCATGGCACGATAACTTAAAGATTAAGCCAACATCGGATTGTTTTCTTTGTTCTACTTTGACCAAACATCGAACGAGCCAATTCTAAAAAAAAGTGCACAGGAAAATAATCATTTTGGTTAGTTGAAAATACTTTGGGGGGGTAAAAATCTCTGCAGTTTCATAAACACCCAGAAAAAGAAAATGAGCTTAGACATAGTCTCAGTGGTTTTAAAAAGCCATTAAACATTAAGCACTTCCTGTTTAGCATTCTCATGTTGGCGGTCCACCCTTAAACACCGCCACTTTGGTGACGTCCGCAACTGCCACAACACTTTCATTTTTCATCATTTAGATATTACAATTATAATATTAAGGTGGGGTCCCCAAAGTATGGATACGGCCTGCCATTTTCCAAAATCTGGCCTGCGGAAAGTCCCAAGTAAGAAAAAAAAAAAAAAAAAATATATATATATATATATATATATATATATATATATATATATATAATATACTGTTTTAACCCAATGTCGGCGAGTCAAAATGACAGTGATAGCCGGATCAAAGGTAACTACAAACTCGACCAATGTGAACATAGTAGAATTAAGCACACAATAAAGTAGAACAAACAAGAAATATAGAAACACACATTTTTACAGTGGTGTTCAGGGTGCGCATCGTGCATTCAACCAATTGCACGGAACTCTGACTGCAAAGATTATGGACTTTTTGACTTAAGTTTTTGCACCTTACCGTTTTGTTATTCTTGAACTATTGGTGATTCTCAGCAGGTGGGAAAAAACATAGTATAAGATACACCAAACTAATAATAATGCTCAAACCGTCATTTGGTATCATGAAATTATCCGACAATTTGTACATAAAAAAATTCAATAACCTAATGCAAAGGCTTTTTGTGTAATTTTATCAAGAGGCGATTGTATATTTATGTTTATTTACTCTTACCAGCGGCCCTCTGAGGTGCTGTGGGCCTCAATCAAAGATAGTTTGACACAAACTATTACTGTAAGCATTAAATAAAAAATATTAATAATAATTTGACTTATTTTTAACATTTTAGTGACTGAGATCCTCTATGCTCCCCAGGAGTCCTAAGGATTAAAAAAAAAAAAAATCCATACATTTTGTTATGGTTTGAAAATGATAAATATCAAAATGGCCCCCGCATGCTTAAATTTTTCCGTGTGCGTCCCTCTGTGGAAAAAGTTTGGACACCCCTGATGTAAGACATACACTATAGTCAACCAAGTTCTACTTATTTTTTATCCGTTTTATTTTAATTTAATGTTGATGATATATCTTTCAAACATCCTTACCCATGCCAAAAAAAACAAACAAATCTCCTTTGCAGATGCAACAAATGGCATATTTTAGCCAGATAAAGCTGTCAGTTTTATCTCCATTTCCGCCGTATAACGTTTCAAAGATTACGTTTTATTGGTGTCTTAAAAATGGAAACGGATTGTCCGACTGATAAGAAGACTCAATAAATCCCTCCACCCTTTCTTGGAATATGACTCCTTCCTGTTCCCCCAACCCAAATCACTGCCTCACTCCCACACTGAAACAAAGCAAGTCAAATAATTTACAAGGATATGTACTTTGAAGTAAATTGTACTACTTTAATACCAAGTCAACCCGTCCAGATCTTACCATTTTCAAGTAAAACATTCTTAAAACTAAACTGAACATTCAGACTATTACTCAAGAGTAATCATCCATCTTCTTCAGCTAATCCGAGGTGGGGTTGCGGGGGCAGCAGCCTAAGCAGGGAAGCCCAGACTTCCCTCTCCCCAACCACTTGGTCCAGCTCCTCCCGGGGGATCCCGAGGCATTCCCAGGCCAACCGAGAAACATAGTCTACCCAACGTTTCCTGGGTCTTCCCCGTGGCCTCCTACCGGTCGGACGTGGCCTGAACACCTTTGTTTGTGAGGCTTTCAGGTAGCATCCTGACCAGATGTTTCCTTACCTTAACATACCTTATGTTATCCATTGAGTTGTTGATTTAAAATGAAAGAAGGTATTGTAGCGTCGATACTGCATCCATCAGTCTGCCGCCAGATGCCCGAATCACCTCAAGTGGCTCCTCTTGATTACACATACCAAAATGGCACAATAGCTGAAATCAAGGTAACAACTACAAACTCAACCAATGTGAACATGGGAGATTTAAGCAACAAATATACAAAACACACATTTTTTACAATGGAGTTCAGGGTGCGCATTGTGCATTCAACCAATTGCCAAACTGCGTGGAGCTCTAACCAGAAAAAATGACGGTGAAGCTGACTCAAGTCGTTGCATCTCACCTTATGTTATCCATTGAGTCGGTGATTTACAATGAAAGAAGGTATTGTGGCGTCGATATTGCATCAGTCTTCCGCCAGATGCCCGAACCACCTCATTTGGGTCGTCTCGATTACTATTACCAAAATGGCACAATAGCTGGAATCAAGGTAACACAACTACAAACTCAACTAATGTGAACATGGGAGATTTAAGCAACAAATATAGAAACACACATTTTTTTACAATGGAGTTCAGGGTGCGCATTGTGCATTCACCCAATTGCCAAACTGCGTGGAGCGCTAACCAGAAATATGACGGTGAAGTTGACTCTAGTCTTTGCAGCTCACCTTATGTTATCCATTGGGTTGGTGATTTACAATGAAAGAAGGTATTGTGGTGTCGATACTGCATCAGTCTGCCGCCAGATGCCCGAACCACCTCTTTTGGCTCCTCTCGATACCATAGTATTATTGCTATTCTTCATTCATTAAAAAAGTATATTTGACAAACCTTTTCATGCTTCAAATTGTAAAACAAATTCAATTTAGATCTAATATTGTTTGAGCTATTTGCATGTTTTTTACATGGTTAAACTACTTTTCTTAGTAGACTTTTTGTAAGTGTTTACTTAGAGCAATTTGGTCATAAATAGCATGCGTCAAAAAAGTGGAACAATATTGGATGAGGGGCCAGGAAAATCATGGCATGATAACTTAAAAATAAAGACAACTTCAGATTGTTTTGCCTAAGAATAGAACGAGTATTACAAAGAATTCTCTTGGGAAAACATTTTAATTTAGTTGGAAATTCTGAGGAAAAAATTGGTGCAGTCTCAAAAATATCATGAAGAACACAACAAACATAGACTTTGTGTTTTTACAAAGACATTAAACTTTAAGCACTTTCTGTTTAGCATTCCTATGTCGGCAGTTCACTATTAAAAACACTTTGGTGACATCCAAAACTGCGATAACACATTCATTCAAATATTGCAATCAATACAAACAAAATAGCTAAAATCAAGGTAACACAACTACAAACTCAACCAATGTGAACATGGGAGATTTAAGCAACAAATATAGAAACACACATTTTTTACAATGGAGTTCAGGGTGCGCACTGTGTGAATTTGCCATCCCTGCGTGGAACTCTGACTACAAAGATGACGGTGAAGTTGACTTAAGTCTGCATCTCGCCGTTACCTTATTTTATCCATTGAGTTGGTGATTTACAATGAAAGAAGGTATTGTGGCGTCGATACTGCATCCATCAGTCTGCCGCCAGATGCCCGAACCACCTCATTTGGCTCCTCTCGATACCATAGTATTATTGCTATTCTTCATTCGTTAAAAAAGTACATTTGACAAAACTTTTCATGCTTCAAATTGTAAACAAATTAAATTTCTAATTAATCTCGTTTGAGCTATTTGCATGATTTTTACATGGTTAAACTACATTTCTCAGTAGAGTTTTTGTAAGTGTTATAGTAATTTGGTTATCCAAATAAATAGTATGCATCAAAAAAGCGGAACAATATTGGATCAGTGGCCAGGAAAATATATTCCCAAATTATGGCATGATAACTTCTAAATAAAAACAACTTCAGATTGTTTTGGCTAAAATTAGAATGAGTATTACAAGTAATCCTCTTGGGAAAACATTTTAATTTAGTTGGAAATTCTGAGGAAAAAAATGGTGCAGTTTCAAAAATTTCATGAAGTACACAACAAACTTAGACTTTGTCTGTGTTTTTACAAAGCTATTTGACTTTAAGCAGTTCCTGTTTTGCATTCTTATGTTGGCAGCTCACTATTAAAAACACTTTGGTGACATCCACAACTGCGATGACACATTCATTCAAATACTGCAATCAATACAAACAAAATAGCTAAAATCAAGGTAACACATCTACAAACTCAACCAATGTGAACATGGGAGATTTAAGCAACAAATATAGAAAGACACATTTTTTACAATGGAGTTCAGGGTGCGCATTGTGCATTCACCCAATTGCCAGCACTGCGTGGAGCTCTAACCAGAAATATGACAGTGAAGTTGACTCTAGTCTTTGCATCTCACTTTATTTCATACATTGAGTTGGTGATTTAAAATGAAAGAAGGTATTGTGGCGTCGATACTGCATCAGTCTGCCACCAGATGCCCGAACCACCGCATCTGGCTCCTCTCGATACCATAGTATTATTGCTATTCTTCCTACATTAAAAAAAGTACATTTGACAAACCTTTTCATGCTTCAAATTGTAAACAAATTCCATTTCTAATTAATCTCGTTTGAGCTATTTGCATGATTTTTACATGGTTAAACTACATTTCTCAGTAGACTTTTTGTAAGTGTAAGAGTAATTTGGTTATCCAAATAAATAGTATGCATCAAAAAAGCGGAACAATATTGGATCAGTGGCTAGGAAAATATATTCCCAAATCATGGCATGATAACTTCAAAATAAAGACAACTTCAGATTGTTTTGCCTAAGAATAGAATGAGTATTACAAAGAATTCTCTTGGGAAAACATTTTAATTTAGTTGGAAATTCTGAGGAAAAAAATTGGTGCAGTTTCAAAAATGTCATGAAGTACACAACAAACATAGACTTTGTGTTTTTACAAAGACATTAAACTTCAAGCACTTTCTGTTTAGCATTCTTATGTCGGCAGTTCACTATTAAAAACACTTTGGTGACATCCACAACTGCGATGACACATTCATTCAAATACTGCAATCAATACAAACAAAATAGCTAAAATCAAGGTAACACAACTACAAACTCAACCAATGTGAACATGGGAGATTTAAGCAACAAATATAGAAACACACATTATTTTACAATGGAGTTCAGGGTGCGCATTGTGCTTTCACCCAATTGCCAGCACTGCGTGGAGCTCTAACCAGAGAGATGACGGTGAAGTTGACCTAAGTCTTTGCATCTCGCCGTTACCTTTTTTTATCCATTGAGTTGGTGATTTACAATGAAAGAAGGTATTGTGTTGTCGATACTGCATCAGTCACAACAGGGGCAGACGAGTGTTTGCCAATCCAGAGGGTGCTAAAAGTCAGCTGACACGCCATCTGTAAACCGTGTGACGTGGGTGAGACTTGAATTGCTATTGCGACATCCAGTGGACAAATTTAGAACTGCACTCTCTTTTATTATATAGATGCAACTCATTTTTAAACTTAGCAAACGGATCATTCAGGCCGAGTTATACCTATTGGCCCCTGGATTAAGGCGTTTATTAAAACCCATCTTTAATTTGTCAGACTCCAAAATGGGTGCCATACCCCGACACGAAAAGTAGTACTCTGAAGTACTTTTTTAGAACAAGTTTTCTGTATTTTTCCAGACGGGATCACAGCACCGAAGACTTGATTTGAAATGAACCCTGGAAGGCTTTTTTTTTTTTTTTCTTTTCCAGATGACTTCTACATGTATAATTACTGACAGATTAATTACATTTTGCACATCACTTCTCGTTAGATGTGATGGAAACCTTGAGATTAACCAAGCGCTCTTTAAATCACCTCAGGAGTTTGGGCTTCAATTGGATGTCTGGCTCGGAATTAGGCTCAGATGTAAATTGCAAACGCGATTCACATGAGTAGCGTTAGATCTCGGCCTTATAATTTATATAATTTATGTGAAATTGGCGAGAGGAGGTTTTTTTTTTTCTTTTCTGAATAGGAGGGGTTGTGAATATTTGAACCAGACTCTGAGCTAATCTTGTCCGTTTGGGCTCCAAACTTCAAAGGGTGTGAATGTAAATATATTCTGTTCTAAGGAAGCAGTTGTGTTTTGTCCTAATATGTTCTTTAATAGAACATTTGACGCATTCCAGAGCAGTAATTAGGGTCCTTGGCCCATTGCAAAGGACTCCACAGGAGTCCTTTGCAATGGGCCAAGGACCCTATTGAAACTGCTGCGTTTTATTATTATTCCGCACCTACGCGCTGTAATTTGACCCCCTTAACATGCTTCAAAACTCACCAAATTTGACACACACGTCGGTATAGCAAACCTTCCCAACATATTAAGCAACCAATCCCCCAAAATGAAAATTGCGCTCTAGCGCCCCCTAGGAAAAAATTACAGACACAACTGCATTGGGAAATGACCAAATTTCAATGGTCAAATCAACGTCAGAACCCTGCATTGTTATCCACCTCGTACTAGCAGTTTTTTAATCTTCAGAATTTTGGTTTGGAAATGACCGAATTTCAATGGTTGCACAACTAAACATTGATTGAACATCATCAAAAAGTATGTTGTTTCAACGTTGTATTTGTGTTGTAGAATATTTGTTGGGACAAGTCGCCACGACTTGTCCAGGGTGTACCCTGCCTTCCGCCCGATTGTAGCTGAGATAGGCGCCAGCGCCCCCTGCCACCCCGAAAGGGAATAAGCGGTAAAAAATGGATGGATGGAATATTGGTTGGGAAATGACCAAAATTCAATGTTCATATCAACATCAGAACCCTGCAATGTTAACCACCTCGCACTATCAGTTTTTTACTCTTCAGAAGGCACCTAAAAGGGGAAGACGCGTGTCTTTATCTCACAAAAGTAGTTCCAAAAATGACCTTTTTTTCCTTCATGTTTCTGCCTTTTTCTTGACGGATTCCCTGGCGCCGCTGAAGTGGACGAGGACACGGACGGCAGCTCCCGATCCGGCCACGATTCCACATCCGCCTGCGGGGACCCGGCCCCGGGCCCCGGGCTCAACGGCAAAGAAGAGCGGCTGAAAGACGGCGACAAGACGGAGAAGAAGAAGAAGAAGAAGCAGCCCGAGCGGGACAAAGAGAAGGAGAAGAGCAAAGCCAAGAAAGGCGTGCTGAAGGGTCTGGGCGAGATGTTCAGGTAAGACCTGCACCCACTCTGCTGGATTTCTGTCTTCTTGAACCCTGGAGGAGTGGAAGAGGGGCTCCGGCACTATTGAGACAGATTATTTTTAATGAGGCTGCCGTGTTTTGTGCATTAATAACAAAGTGCACGCCCCCTTTTTGTCCAAACACGCTCCGACATGTGAGTTGGTACGTGGAAAAACCTGGACCGCGTTGGTTTAATAGATCTTATATTTAATAAACCTGATAGGAATTCATTTGTCCTACCGCGAATGCACAATTTTTAAAAGTTGCAAGTGACGACTGCTTATTTAGTGAAACTAAACCAGGGGTCGGGAACCTTTTTGGCTGAGAGAGCCAAGAAGACAAATATTTTAAAATGTATTTCCCTAAGAGACATATAATATATTTTTTAACACTGAACACAACTAAACACGTGCATTTTTAAGTAAGACCAACATTTTCAGAGTATAATAAGTCTCTTATTCTTTGTAATAACAGTGTTGTTCTAAAGCTAACTGTGGAGGGGGCGTGGCCTGCGGGCCTGCAGCAAAGCGGGGTATTGCCAGGACCGGCCTCGAAATCAGCGACAGGTGCGTAGATGGGCCCACCTGGGCCTTTTTATCTAATCACCTGTCGCTCTGTTATAAGCAGCAGCCAGGAGGAGAGACGGGGTTGGGGCTGGGGCTGGAGCCAGAGCGCGAGTGAGGACGAAAGAGAAAAAGACAATTGCTGTAAAGCAACTGAGAGAAAACTAAAATAAAACAATATTGTAACCCTAAAACAGGGTCTTGGTGGTCTGAAGAACCCCCAGGAGGGCAAGCGCCACACTAACCAATAATAAATAAATTACTTCTTACCATTAACGCAACTTATTGAACATAAAAATGCATGAGAATGTTTTATATTTTGAACGTTGTTTTTAACATTGTGATTCATTACTTATCCTGTTAAGCAATGTCAGCTCAGATTTATTCGAGAGCCAGATGCAGTCATCAAAAGAGCCACATCTGGCTCTAGAGCCATAGGTTCCCTACCCCTGAACTAAACCAATGTAGAACTGCATTACATTTTTTATGTACAAACCCCGTTTCCATATGAGTTGGGAAATTGTGTTAGATGTAAATATAAACAGAATATTTGCAAATCCTTTTCAAGCCATATTCAGTTGAATATGCTACAAAGACAACATATTTGATGTTCAAACTCATAAACTTTTTTATATTTAGAATTAGATGCCAGCAACACGTGACAAAGAAGTTGGGAAAGGTGGCAAAAAATACCGATAAAGTTGAGGAATGCTCATCAAACACTTATTTGGAACATCCCACAGGTGTGCAGGCTAATTGGGAACAGGTGGGTGCCATGATTGGGTATAAAAGCAGCTTCCCAAAAAAATGCTAAGTCATTCACAAACAAGGATGGGGTGAGGGTCACCACTTTGTAAGCAAATTGTCAAACAGTTTTAGAACAACATTTCTCAACGAGCTATTGTAAGGAATTTAGGGATTTTACCATCTACGGTCCGTAAAATCATCAAAAAGTTCAGAGAATCTGGAGAAATCACTGCATGTAAGCGATGATATTACGGACTTTTGATACCTCAGGCGGGTACTGCACCAAAAACCAACACCGGTGTGTAAAGGATATCACCACATGGGCTCAGGAACACTTCATAAAATCAGTGTCAGTAACTACAGTTGGTGTCTACATCTGTAAGTGCAAGTTAAAACTCTACTATCCAAAGCCAAACTCATTTATCAACAACACCCAGAAACGCCGCCGGCTTGGCTGGACCTGAGATCATCTATGATGGACTGATGCAAAGTGGAAAAGTGTTCTGTGGTCTGACGAGCCCACATTTCAAATTAAATTTGGAAACTGTGGACGTGGTGTCCTCCGGAACAAAGAGGAAAATAACCATTCGGATTGTTATAGGCGTAAAGTGTAAAAGCCAGCATGTGTGATGGTATGGGGGTGTATTAGTGCCCAAGGCATGGGTAACTTACACATCTGTGAAGGCACCATTAATGCTGAAAGGTCCATACAGGTTTTGGAACAACATATGTTGTCATCTAAGCAACGTTATCATGGACGCCCCTGCTTATTTCAGCAAGACAAGTGTTACATCAGCGCAGCTTCGTAGTAAAAGAGTGCAGGTACTTTCCTGGCCCGCCTGTAGTCCAGACCTGTCTCCCATTATGAAGCGTAAAATAGGACAGCAGAGAACCCGGACTGTTGAAGGACTGAAGCTCTACATAAAACAAGAATGGGAAAGAATTCCACTTTCAAAGCTTCAACAATTAGTTTCCTCAGTTCCCAAACGTTTATTGAGTGTTGTTAAAAGAAAAGGTGATGTAACACAGTGGTGAACATGCCCTTTCCCAACTACTTTGGCACCTATTGCAGCCATCAATTTCTAAGTTAACTATTATTTGCAAAAAATATAAAGTTTATGAGTTTGAACATCAAACATGTTGTCTTTGTAGCATATTCAACTGAATATGGCTTGAAAAGGATTTGCAAATCATTGAATAAGCGGTAGAAAATGGATGGATGGATGGATGGATGTATTCTGTTTATATTTACATCCAACACAATTTCCCAACTCATATGGAAACGGGGTTTGTATTTTATTTATTTATTTCTCAAACAAGTCATATCGTTGATGTAGAGGGTAGACGCCCGTATCGTCTTCACATTTACTTTACAAAAGAAAAGTGTTGATTCTTCTCTCTTGTTGTCTTATTTGTATTTGACTTTATTAAATGTATTTATATTCTCATTTGGTGCAGCCGGGCTCCAATTCAACCACGGCAAGCGCGGCAATTCTGCGACCGCCCTCTCATTTTCCGTAATGCCCTAAAAAAAAAAAAAAAAAACGACATTTGCGGCAACACCTTGCCGTGACCGCCCTTGACTTTTTCCTTGCCAAAAGGTAGCAGTTTGTGTTATTTCTTTGTGATCGCCGGGGTTCAAATTGGGGGGGAAAGTACGATTGTTGTCAGTTGTAATGGCAGCAATCTCACAGTTTACACAATTCTGTGGATTGTTAACTTAAATTGGCACTCTATTGATTTTGGATCCTGGGAAGCTGAGGTCAAAGTTGAGCCATGGCGCCTGCAGAGCTAAAACGATGCTTTTCACACAGATCAGGGGTGTCCAAACTTTCCCAGTATGGAGAGCATACTGAAAAAGTAAAGGTTGAGTGACTCAATTGCTGTAAACATTGCTACATGTGGATCAACTTGACTGGCCTGCACAGAGTCCTGACCGGAACCCGATAGAACACCTTTGGGATGGATTTTGGAATAAATCTCTGGACTGATGAATCACAGTTTTCCATCTGGCAACCTGATGGACAAGTCTGGGTTTGGAGGTTGCCAGCAGAACGCTACGTTTCAGACTGCATTGTGTGAAATTTGGTGGAGGAGGAATTATGATGTGGGGTTGGTTTTCAGTAGTTGGGCTTGGCCCCCTTGGTTCCAGTGAAAGGAACTTTAAATGCTCCAGGATACCAAAACATTTTGGACAATTTCATGCTCCCGACCTTGTGGGAACAGTTTTGAGCGGGGCCCCTTCCTCTTCCAACATGACCGTCCACCAGTGCACAAAGCAAGGTCCACAAAGACATGGATGACAGAGTCTGGTGTGGATGAACTTGACTGGCCTGCACAGAGTCCTGACCTGAACCCGATAGAACACCTTATGTAAAGAGTTTGAAAAAGGCCCCTTTCTCTTCCAACATGACTGTGCACAAAGCAAGGTCCACAAATTCGTATATGAACTTGACTGGCCTGCACATAGTCCTGACCTGAACCCGATAGAACACCTTATGTAAACAGTTTGGAACGGGCTCCTTCCTCTTCCAACATGACTGTGCACAAAGCAAGGTCCACAAATTCGTATATGAACTTGACTGGCCTGCACAGACTCCTGACCTGAACCCAATAGAACACCTTATGTAAACAGTTTGGAACGGGCCCCTTCCTCTTCCAACATGACTGTGCACAAAGCAAGGTCCACAAAGTCGTGGATGAACTTGACTGGTCTGCACAGAGTCCTGACCTGAACCCCATAGAACACCTTATGTAAACAGTTTGGAACGGGCCCCTTCCTCTTCCAACATGACTGTGCACAAAGCAAGGTCCACAAAGTCGTGGATGAACTTGACTGGCCTGCACAGAGTCCTGACCTGAACCCCATAGAACACCTTATGTAAACAGTTTGGAACGGGCCCCTTCCTCTTCCAACATGACTGTGCACAAAGCAAGGTCCACAAAGTCGTGGATGAACTTGACTGGCCTGCACAGAGTCCTGACCTGAACCCGATAGAACACCTTATGTAAACAGTTTGGAACAGGCTCCTTCCTCTTTTAACATGACTGTGCACAAAGCAAGGTCCACAAAGTCGTGGATGAACTTGACTGGCCTGCACAGAGTCCTGACCTGAACCCCATGGAACACCTTTGGGATGAATTCGAACGGAGACTGAGAGCCAGGCCTTCTCCAGCAACATCAGTGTGTGACCTCACCAGAATTCTCTGGAGTGACGAATCATGCGTTTCCACCTGGCAACCTGATGGACCAGTCTGGGTTTGGAGGTTGCCAGGAGAACGCTACGTTTCAGACTACATTGTGCCGAGTGTGAAATTTGGTGGAGGAAGAATTACGGTGTGGGGTTGTTTTTCTGTAGTTTGGCTTGGCCCCTTGGTTCCAGTGAAAGGAACTTTAAATGCTCCAGGATACCAAAACATTTTGGACAATTCCATGCTCCCGACGTTGTGGGAACAGTTTGGAGCGGGGCCCCTTCCTCTTCCAACATGACCGTCCACCAGTGCACAAAGCAAGGTCCACAAAGACATGGATGACAGAGTCTGGTGTGGATGAACTTGACTGGCCTGCACAGACTCCTGACCTGAACCCGATAGAACACCTTATGTAAAGAGTTTGAAAAAGGCCCCTTCCTCTTCCAACATGACTGTGCACAAAGCAAGGTCCACAAATTCGTATATGAACTTGACTGGCCTGCACATAGTCCTGACCTGAACCCGATAGAACACCTTATGTAAACAGTTTGGAATGGGCTCCTTCCTCTTCCAACATGACTGTGCACAAAGCAAGGTCCACAAATTCGTATATGAACTTGACTGGCCTGCACAGACTCCTGACCTGAACCCGATAGAACACCTTATGTAAACAGTTTGGAACGGGCCCCTTCCTCTTCCAACATGACTGTGCACAAAGCAAGGTCCACAAAGTCGTGGATGAACTTGACTGGCCTGCACAGAGTCCTGACCTGAACCCCATAGAACACCTTATGTAAACAGTTTGGAACGGGCCCCTTCCTCTTCCAACATGACTGTGCACAAAGCAAGGTCCACAAAGTCGTGGATTAACTTGACTGGCCTGCACAGAGTCCTGACCTGAACCCGATAGAACACCTTATGTAAACAGTTTGGAACAGGCTCCTTCCTCTTCCAACATGACTGTGCACAAAGCAAGGTCCACAAAGTCGTGGATGAACTTGACTGGCCTGCACAGAGTCCTGACCTGAACCCCATGGAACACCTTTGGGATGAATTCGAACGGAGACTGAGAGCCAGGCCTTCTCCAGCAACATCAGTGTGTGACCTCACAAGAATTCTCTGGAGTGACGAATCACGCGTTTCCACCTGGCAACCTGATGGACCAGTTTGGGTTTGGAGGTTGCCAGGAGAACGCTACGTTTCAGACTGCATTGTGCCGCGTGTGAAATTTGGTGGAGGAGGAATTACGGTGTGGGGTTGTTTTTCTGTAGTTTGGCTTGGCCCCTTAGTTCCAGTGAAAGAAACTTTGAATGCTCCAGGGTACCAAAACATTTTGGACAATTCCATTCTACCCGTGCGGGCCCATTCCTCTTCCAACATGACTGTGCACAAAGTACGGTCCATAAAGACATGGATGACCGAGTCTGGTGTGGATGAACTTGACTGGCCTGCACAGAGTCCTGACCTGAACACCTTTGGGATGAATTAGAACGGAGACTGAGAGCCGGGCCTTCTTGACTTTTGGAAGAATGGTCGGAAATTCCACTCCGCGACCTTGTGGACATCCTTCCCGGTAGAGTTGAAGCTGTAATAGTCACATCATATTGAAACCCTGTGGGTTAGGAATGGGATGGCACTTCAAGTTCATACGTGAGTCAAGGCAGTGGGCAAATACTTTTGGCAATATAGTGTGACCACTTACCAGTTGGCACTCGTTGTAACGCCATCCTCTGCTGAGAACCTTTTCAAATGACATCTCTTTGAACAACTTCTGCTGGAAAAAAAAAACTTTCGACGGCACTTTTCTACCCCCAACTTTTAGTTTTTAAAACGTTATAAAAGCATCCCAATGGGTTTAGTGGCGGCGTTTGTGTGGGGCAGAAAATGGAATCATAAGAAATGCCAGATGTAAAAAAAAAGAAGCAAATAATCTTTGATGGGGATGATTTTTGGGGAAAGTTTGGATGGTAATTTCCGATTCCAGGCGGCGTTGTCTCGTCAGTCAAGTCTCGGGCTGACAGATCCTGCGCGTGAGCAACAACTTCAAAGGGAGATCCTGCCCAGGTTAATCCTTTGTAGCGCTTGTCTCCGCGGTTTTGTCTCCGTCACTTTTTCATCCCCGCTTTCCTCTCGCATGCAAGTCTCGTCGTCTTCTGCCTCCGAGGAGCGTCCCGGGAGTCGTGCACGGTGCCGATCATTTGCATGAGCGGGCTGATGAGCGTGCGTTTCAACATCCGCTTCGTGGACGTCCTGATTGGGAGTGCAAGAACATATCTAATATACATACATACAGTACATATATATATACATATAGATATACATACATCATCGTCGCCATGTTGTGTAATTGCTAGTTTTGCCAGCAGAGGAGCATGTTCGGCAGCGCGCGCACAGAGAGTACTTGCAAGCAGACGCAGAAAAGGGAAAACGGACACATTTTGGCGTACAAAGTAAAGATAAAGGTGAAGTTATAACACTAAAACACCCTCAGAAAGAGAGGCTTTAAGACATGGCGAACTAACTAGCGGCTAATGTCCACCTACAGTGTTGTAGCTACATCTAAATCACAAATCCTGGCCTCCATGGCGACAAATAAAGTAAGTTTCTTACGAGTAATATTATCACTGCAGGAGGGGAAATAGCTAAACATGCTTCACTACACATCGTAGTGCACCAGGGTCACGATGTAAACAAATGCTGTGGGTGGATCTACACATGACGTCCACTGTAATGATACCAAGTACAAAAGTGTAGTGGATACTTCTATGGTTACATCAATATTTTTTAGCAGCACAGATATCTTCTTTCGATTTTTATAAAATTCATTTTATGTTTATAAACTCAGAATAAATATATATACTGTATATACACATATACATATATATATATATATATATATGTACTGATTCTATATTTCCTGTGTTTTTTATTATTATTTTAAACTGTTTTATATTTAAATAATGGTTTATTTACTTTTTCAATCCTGTAAAGCGTCTTTGTGTGCTCAGAAAAGCGCTATACCAAATAAAATGTATATATATATATATGTATATATATATATATATATATATATATATATATATATATATATATATATATATATATCATTTTAAGATATTTGGTTTTCATGGCTCTCTCAGCCAAAAAGGTTCCTGACCCCTGCCTTAGACCCTTCTTGGTGCATTTATCCAAGACCAGCACTCCAGAAAAACAGTATTATTTGAAACCGAAAGCACATTCAAAAAAATAAAATGTGCAGAATGTTCCTCTTTATTTGATACTACAGGTTCTTGTTTAGTATTTCACCAAACACGTTTGTGCATTTGTTGATGTTGGTATGCGTGTGTCGGCGTCTGGCAACCCTGCCATGTTACGGCCTGGCAACCCTGCCATGTTATGTCTGGCAACCCTGCCATGTTACGTCTGGTCTGACAACCCTGCCATGTTACGTCTGGCAACCCTGCCATGTTATGTCTGGTCTGGCAACCCTGCCATGTTACGTCTGGTCTGACAACCCTGCCATGTTACGTCTGGCAACCCTGCCATGTTATGTCTGGTCTGGCAACCCTGCCATGTTACGTCTGGACACCCTGTCATGTTACGTCTGGTCTGGCAACCCTGCCATGTTATGTCTGGCAATCCTGCCATGTTACGTCTGGCAACCCTGCCATGTTATGTCTGGCAATCCTGCCATGTTACGTCTGGCAACCCTGCCACGTTACGTCTGGCAACCCTGCCACGTTACGGTCTGGCAACCCTGCCATGTTACGTCTGGCAACCCTGCCACGTTACGGTCTGGCAACCCTGCCATGTTACGTCTGGTCTGGCAACCCTGCCATGTTACGTCTGGTCTGGCAACCCTGCCATGTTATGTCTGGCAATCCTGCCATGTTACATCTGGCAACCCTGCCATGTTATGTCTGGCAATCCTGCCATGTTACGTCTGGCAACCCTGCCACGTTACGTCTGGCAACCCTGCCACGTTACGGTCTGGCAACCCTGCCACGTTACGTCTGGCAACCCTGCCACGTTACGTCTGGCAACCCTGCCATGTTACGTCTGGCAACCCTGCCATGTTACGGTCTGGCAACCCTGCCATATTACTTCTGGCAACCCTGCCAGGTTACGTCTGGCAACCCTGCCATGTTACGGTCTGGCAACCCTGCCATGTTACGGTCTGGCAACCCTGCCATGTTACGTCTGGCAACCCTGCCAGGTTACGTCTGGCAACCCTGCCATGTTACGTCTGGCAACCCTGCCATGTTACGGTCTGGCAACCCTGCCATGTTACGTCTGGCAACCCTGCCATGTTACGTCTGGCAACCCTGCCATGTTATGGTCTGGCAACCCTCCCATGTTACTTTTGGCAACCCTGACATATTACGTCTGTCAACCCTGCCATGTTACGTCTGGTCTGGCAACCCTGCCATGTTACGTCTGGCAACCCTGCCATGTTACGTCTGGCAACCCTGCCATGTTACGTCTGGCAACCCTGCCATGTTACATCTGGCAACCCTGACATGTTATGCCTGGCAACCCTGGCATGTTACGTCTGGCAACCCTGCCATGTTACGTCTGGCAACCCTGCCATGTTATGTCTGGCAACCCTGCCATGTTACGCCTGGTTTGGCAACCCTGCCATGTTACGTCTGGCAACCTTTCCATGTTACGGTCTGGCAACCCTGCCATGTTACGTCTGGACACCCTGCCATGTTACGTCTGGCAACCTTGCCATATTACGTCTGGCAACCCTGCCATGTTACGTCTGGCGTCAGGGCAAATTGTTTTGGACAAGAGGCGTGCAAATGTAGGCACTGCTGCAATAAAGTGGCGTAGCGGGGTGGAAGGAGGCGGGGGCCGGGTGGGGGTAGGGTGGGGGGCGTGGTGTGTGCACCGGACTGAACTGGGGCGCCCGGGTAGCGCGGGCAAGGAGGCCGCCGTCACGCCATCATGGAAGTGTCTGCCTGCAGGCGGGATTGAAGCTTCTCTTGCAATTTAGCTTTTTTTCCCCCCTGTTAGTCTGCACTCATAGTCTGCATTTTTATTTTTATTTTTTCAGAAAATCACTTATTGTGGCCTCCATGGCGACAAATAACATACATTTCTTACAAGTAGCATTATCACTGGAGGACGAGCAATAGCTAAACATGCTTCACAGCACACAATAGCTCACAATGTAACTAAATGGGTGGATCTACACCTGACATCCACTGTAATGATACCAAGTACAAGAGCGTATCTAGTCGATACAACTATGATTACGTCCATATTTTTTAGCATCACAAAATCTTTTTTTTTCATTTTTTTAATTCATATTATGTTTATAATTTTATTATTTTATTTAAGGACTAAATTACAATAATGTACCCTAAGATTTGTGTTGAAATAAAGATAATAATGATATTTTTGTGTGATCCCCTTTATTTAGAAAAGTATCAAAATACATTTTGGTACCAGTATCAAAATATTGGTATTGAGACAACCCGAGTAAGGAGATCGAAAGAAATCGAAATTTGGTACCAGTAGTTAGCGCTTCTCAATGTAAACAACTGTAATGATACCAAGTACAAGAGTGTATCTAGTTGATAATACAATGAATACATCTTTTTTTTGTTTTTTCTAAATTCATATTATGTTTATAAAGTCAGTAAATACGTCCCTGGACACATGAGGACTTTGAATATGACCAATGTATGATCCTGTAACTACTTGGTATCGGATCGATACCTAAATGTGTGGTATCATCCAAAACTAATGTCAAGTATCAAACAAGAGAAGAATAAGTGATTATTACATTTAACGAAGTGTAGATAGAACATGTTGAAAGTGAAAATAAGCAGATATTAACAGTAAATGAACAAGTGGATTAATAATCCATTTTTACAGTTTGTCCCTTATAATGTGTACAAAATAATAGGTGTATAAATGACACAATATGTTACTGCAGACTAATCAGGAGTCTTTGTTTGTTTACTCTGTTTAAAAATCCCCCAAAAAGTGCATTTTAATATGGTGACTTGTCCAGGGTGTACCCCGCCTTCCGCCTGATTGTAGCTGAGATAGACTCCAGCGACCCCGAAGGGAATAAGCGGTAAAAATGGATGGATAATGACAGTGATCGATACGCAACATTTCCCCTAAAAATGCATTTTAATATAGTATTATTTCTTTCTGTCATGGATAACATCTATTGTCTATTTTTTGTATTTATTTTTGTTTTCGTTTTTTTTGTGAGAGGCAAAACCCCCCTAAAAAGTGCATTTTAATAAGGGACAAGCGGTACAAAATAGCTGCATTATAATTTTTTTTCCGTCATGGATAACATCCATTGTCATGTCTTTTTGTGTTTGTGTGTGTGCGTGTTTGTGTGTGTGTGTGTGCGTGCGTGCGTGCGGGCGGGCGGGCATGCGTGCGTGCGTGCGTGTGTGCGTGTGTGTGTGTGTGTGTGTGTTTGTGTGTGTGCGTGTTTGTGTGTGTGTGTGCGTGCGTGCGTGCGTGCGTGCGGGCGGGCGGGCATGCGTGCGTGCGTGCGTGTGTGCGTGTGTGTGTGTGTGTGTGTTTGTGTGTGTGCGTGTTTGTGTGTGTGTGTGTGTGCGTGCGTGCGTGCGTGCGGGCGGGCGGGCGGGCATGCGTGCGTGCGTGCGTGTGTGCGTGCGTGCGTGTGTGTGTGTGTGTGTGTGTGTGTGTGTGTGTGTGTGTGTGTGTGTGTGTGTGTGTGTGTGTGTGTGTGTGTGTGAGGCATGTTTCAGTGTGTGTGTGAGGCTTGTTTCATTGTGATGAGAAGACGCCTTAATGGGACTGGACATCCATGCCCCAAAAGCACCGCGTCTGACGTCGAGCCATCATAGCTCCGGTGTGACAGCCGCCCATCCCCGTCTTCCCGCCCCTCCCTCGCCGCCATCGCCCTGAGGGACCTGGTCAACATAGCCCCTCCCCTCAGATGACTCCCAACTCAAAGCTACGCCGAATGATGCTGCGGGGAAGGGTGTGTGGCGGGCGAGGTGCGTGTTGAAGTCCTTCTGTCTCCCGGCGTTTATCACCCTCACACACGGGGATGGCGAGCATACAGATGCCATGCAACCAGGACCGCCTTTTTTGCGTGCGGCGGCGTGTTCGTGCAGCGTCTTGGAGTCCTTCTGCTGGCGTGGGTGTGCTCACCGCTTTCATCATTTCCACACGTGCATTAGCCCGGAGTTTTAACACGCGCACGCTGGATAAAAATACATTTCCCCCCCCCCACCCGGTTTGTCGCCGCCATCCCCGGCCCGCCTCAGCATATGCCGGCGGCGTCACGGTTCGAAACCGGCAATTAGACACCTCCACGCCAGGGCCGTGACATCTGCTCCACGTAATCCGGGCCAAAATGATAATTGTTCCTCTTTTGTGCCGCCTCGCTCATCATAATGTGTTAAAAAATACCAAAATGAAGCGAGCGCGGGGCACGGACGTGAACTACCAGCTGGTGTAGCGTGGAGGGAAAGAGTAGATAATGACATGTAAACACACATTATGCAGAAAGACAAAAACATGATGGCCATGGACTCGAATCCGATGAAAATCTAACTCGTTTGTGATCGTGCGAGGCCCGGAAACACCGAGTGTGTACCGGGGTTGTACGTTATAGTACCGTGGTGCTGATGCACCAAAAACAGTACTATACTCTGTTTGAAAAAGTACTGGTTCCCCAGTTCTCGTCACGTCGGGACATTGCTGGTTTTACGAGCAGAGGAGCATGTTCGGCAGCGCACGCGCACAGAGTACTTAGAAGCGGACGCAGAGTGTAGACAGAAAAGGGGAGAATGGACACATTTTGGATTAAAAAGTAAAGATAAATTATAACACTGATACACCCTCAGGAAGAGCTGCTTTAAGACAGGTCTAGCGAGCTAGCGGCTAACGTCCATCTACAGTGTTTTAGCTACTTCTGAATCACTAATCCTGGCCTCCATGGCGACAAGTAAAGTAAGTTTCTTACAAGTAGTAAGAACGAAGTAGCTAAACATGCTTCACTACACACCGTAGGAGGATACAATAGCTCAGCTAGCGCTTCTCAATGTAAACAACTGTAATGATACCAAGTACAAGAGCGTATCTAGTCGGTACTACAATGAATCCATCTTTTTTCTTTTTCTTTTAAATTCATATTATGTTTATAAAGTCAGTAAATATGTCCCTGGACACATGAGGACTTTGAATATGACCCTGTAACTACTTGGTATCAGATCGATACCTAAGTGTGTGGTATCATCCAAAACTAATGTCAAGTATCAAAGAAGAGAAGAATAAGTGATTATTACATTTTAACAGAAGTGTAGATAGAACATGTTAAAACAGAAAACAGTGTGACACCTACCCTTTACATCAGTATTTCTTACAAAATATTATTATTAGTTTATTAGGTATTATATTTTATTGTATGGTCCTGTAATTACATGGTATCGGATCGATACCTGAATGTGTGGTATCATCCAAAACTAATGTGAAGTATCAAAGAACAGAAAAATAAGTGATTATTACATTTTAACAGAAGTTTAAAACAGAAAAATAAACAGTAAATGAACAAGTAGATTAATAATTAATTTTTACAGTTTGTCCCTCATAATGCGTACAAAATAATAGGTGTATAAATGACACAATATGTTACTGCAGACTAATTAGGAGTCTTTGTTTGTTTACTTACTACTAAAAGACAAGTTGTCTAGTATGTTCAACATTTGATTTAAGGACTAAATGACAATAATAACATTTTTTTTGTCAAACTAAAGCCAATAATGACATTTTTGTGTGGTCCCCATTATTTAGAAAAACGCCGAAAGGTATCGAAAGGAATCGATTTTTGGTACCGGTAGCTAGTGCTCCTGAATGTAAACAACAACTGTAATGATACCAAGTACAAGAGTGTATCTAGTTGTTATTACAATAAATACAACTTTTTTCTTTTTCTTTTGATTCATATTATGTTTATAAAGTCAGTAAATACGTCCCTGGACACATGAGGACTTTGAATATGACCAATGTATGATCCTGTAATTACTTGGTATCGGATCGATACCTAAATGTGTGGTATCATCCAAAACTAATGTCAAGTATCAAAGAAGAGAAGAATAGGTGATTATTACATTTTAACAGAAGTGGAGATAGAACATGTTAAAACAGAAAACCGTGTGACACCTACCCTTTACATCAGTATTTCTTACAAAATATTATCATTAGTTTATTAGGTATTATATTTTATTGTATGGTCCTGTAATTACATGGTATCGGATCGATACCTGAATGTGTGGTATCATCCAAAACTAATGTCAAGTATCAAAGAAGAGAAGAATAAGTGATTATTACATTTTAACAGAGGTGTAGAGAGAACATGTTAAAACAGAAAACCGTGTGACACCTACCCTTTACATCAGTATTTCTTACAAAATATTATTATTAGTTTATTAGGTATTATATTTTATTGTATGCTCCTGTAACTACTTGGTATCGCATCGATACCTAAATGTGTGGTATCATCCAAAACTGTCAAGTATTAAAGAAGAGAAGAACAAGTGATTATTACATTTTAACAGAAGTGTATATAGAAAATGTTAAAACAGAAAACAAGCAGATATTACAGTAAATGAACAAGTGGATTAATAAATCATTTTTTACAGTTTGTCCCTCAAAATGTAGACAAAATAATAGGTGTATAAATGACACAATATGTTACTGCAGACTAATTAGGAGTCTCTGTTTTTTTACTTACTACTAAAAGACAAGTTGTCTAGTATGTTCAACATTTTATTGAAGGACTAAATGACAATAATAAACATGTTTCATGTACACTAAGATTTTTTGTTCAAATAGAGACAATAATAATATTTTTTGTGGTGCCCTTTATTTAGAACAGGGGTAGGGAACCTGTGGCTCTCGGATAAATTGCTTAACACGATAAGTAATGAATAATTCCACTTGTAATTACAATGTTAAAAATAACGTTCAAAATATAAAACATTCTCATGCTTTTTTATGTTCAAGACGTTGCATTATGGTAAGAAGTAATTTATTTATTATTGGTTAGTGTGGCGCTTGCTCTCCTGGGGGTTCTTCAGACCACCTAGAGCCTGTTTTAGGGTTACAATATTGTTTTATTTTCTTTTTCTCTCAGTTGCTTTCCAGCAATTGTCTTTTTCTCTTTCGTCCTCACTCGCGCTCTGGCTCCAGCCCCAACCCTGTCTCTCCTCCTGGCTGGTGATTAGATAACAAAACCCAGGTGGGCCATCTACGCACCTGTCGCTGATTTCGAGGCCGATCCTGGCAACATCCTGCTTTGCTGCAGGCCACGCCCCCTCCACAGTTAGCTTCAGAATAACAATATTATTATAAAGAATAAGAGACTTATTATACTACGGAATTGTTGGTCTTACTTAAAAATGCACACGTTTAGTTGTGTTCAGTGTTAAAAAAATATAGTATATGGCTCTTAGGAAAATATATTTTAAAATATTTGGCTTCTTGGCTCTTTCAGCCAAAAAGGTTCCCGACCCCTGGTTTAGAAAATACATACGTTCTGATACTGATAAAACAAAAACATCCATTGTCATGTCTTTCATAAAGATTGCGACGGATAGTCAAAATCCGCCAAAAAGTGCATTTTAAAATGTGTACACACACTTGTTATTTCATATGTTGAGCAGAGGGGGAGCACTTTTAAAAAAGCGACACAGTCAATTTGAAAAATCCACCCTAAAATTGATAGATTTCACCACTAGGGTTGCAAATGAGACATTCTCTATCAGATGCAATGGTTTTCCGTATTGGGACCATGATTTATGTCCCAACTTGTTCACCGGTCCTCATGAGGACGGGACTTTTCCTCCTTGATTTCTCAAGAAGGTTAGAAATACATGAACACATCATGCCTACCTCTGTTATTAATATATTCATACTATGCAAATATAAAAAAGCTTGTTGTGAAAAATTTCCTTTCATTTCACAAGAAAGAATTTTGGCAGTATTTTGATAAACGTCCTAATTTTACTCAACGCAAGTCAACATTTTACAATAAAAACTGAACATTTGTGCAATATTACGATACAAGTTGGAATTTTACTCAAACAGTCGCAATTTTACACGAAAAACTAAAAATGTGGGCAATTTTATGAAGAGAGTCGGAATTTTACTCGACAAAAGTCGCATTTTTATAAGAACATTTTAAAATGTTGGCAATATTATAATAACAAACGGAATTTTACCTTGTGGACTTGGAGAAGGCATTGGACCGTGTCCCTTGGGAAGTCCTGTGGGGAGTGCTCAGAGAGTATGGGGTATCGGACTGTCTTATTGTGGCGGTCCACTCCCTGTATGATCAGTGCCAGACCTTGGTCCGCATTGCCGGCAGTAAGTCGAACACATTTCCAGTGAGGGTTGGACTCCGCCAAGGCTGTCCTTTGTCACCCATTCTGTTCATAACTTTTATGGACAGAATTTCTAGGCGCAGTCAAGGCGTTGAGGGGTTCCGGTTTGGTGACCGCAGGATTAGGTCTCTGCTTTTTCCAGATGATGTGGTCCTGATGGCTTCATCTGACCAGGATCTTCAGCTCTCGCTGGATCGGTTCGCAGCCGAGTGTGAAGTGACCGGAATGAGAATCAGCACCTCCAAGTCCGAGTCCATGGTTCTCGTCCGGAAAAGGGTGGAATGCCATCTCCGGGTTGGGGAGGAGACCCTGCCCCTAGTGGAGGAGTTCAAGTACCTAGGAGTCTTGTTCACGAGTGAGGGAAGAGTGGATGGTGAGATCGACAGGCGGATCGGTGCGACGTCTTCAGTAATGCGGACGTTGTACCGATCCGTTGTGGTGAAGAAGGAGCTGAGCCGGAAGGCAAAGCTCTCAATTTACCGGTCGATCTACGTTCCCATCCTCACCTATGGTCATGAGCTTTGGGTCATGACCGAAAGGATAAGATCACGGGTACAAGCGGCCCAAATGAGTTTCCAGGTCTCTCCCTTAGAGATAGGGTGAGAAGCTCTGCCATCCGGGAGGAACTCAAAGTAAAGCCGCTGCTCCTCCACATGGAGAGGAGCCAGGTGAAGTGGTTCGGGCATCTGGTCAGGATGCCACCCGAACGCCTCCCTAGGGAGGTGTTTAGGGCACGTCCAACCGGTAGGAGGCCACGGGGAAGACCCAGGACACCTTGGGAAGACTATGTCTCCCGGCTGGCCTGGGAACGCCTCGGGATCCCCCGGGAAGAGCTAGACGAAGTGGCTGGGGAAAGGGAAGTCTGGGTTTCTCTGCTTAGGCTGTTGCCCCCGCGACCCGACCTCGGATAAGCGGAAGATGATGGATGGATGGATGGATGGAATTTTACCTGGCAAAGAACTCAAAATATCACTATTTTCCAAAAACAACAAAAATTGGCAACAGTGATAAAAGTCAGATTTTGATATACGACAAATGTCACCATTTTGCATTAAAAACTAATCCTTTTACACAAAACAGTGACAATTTTTATGAGAAAATATTGCAATATTACAGAAACAGAAAGAATTTGTTTATTTGTTTCCGTCATGAATACATGAATGTGCAAGAAGATGAATGCAAAGTGATGCCATTATTCTAGAAGGACTCCACCCCTGTCGAAACCAAAGATGGTGATAGGACAGGATAGGACAGCCTGGCTGTCACTTTCAGTTCTGCACGTTCAGAAGTAAGCGCACGCCTAAAGGAGAGCATGAAGGAGGGAGAAGAGGGGACTCCGATTGACTTGATTCACCACAAAAGGAGGCGAGACCAGTGTTCCAACCACGGAGTTAGTGGGTGTGGGTGTGGGTGTGGGTGTGGGGGTTTGCTCTTCAGATGCTTTTGCCCGTTTGATGCAAATAAGACGAGGCAGCGACGAGCCCGAGTCAGTGATTAGGTTTGGAACGATCCTCTGGCTCCGTCTGTGTCGCGGGGGGCGGGGCTGCAAAAAGGCGGAGTAAATTGAATCCCGGATCTTGTCGCTCTGAAATAGGATCCTGGGGACATGGTAGGGTCTGGGATGGAGAGATGGCGGTCCACCCTTCCTTGCCGCGAAACTCCTGTGGGATGGCACGCAATTTGATGAAACCGTCTTTGTTCCGGCTCCTTCCTGCCGCTCTTGCACCGAACAGCACAATAAATAAATACAAAAAACAACCACCCGATCTAGAGGACGTAAACACAATTTTATATTTCCCCCAAAGCAATTAACTGTCTGACAGCTCTGGTTCCGAAATACAGTTGATTCTCGATTTACAAACCCCTCGTTGTACAAACTTAGAAACCCCTATCTTTAAGGGACTCCGTTTGACCAACGTCTTTCCTTTGAACTACTTTTGTTTTAGCATTCATAAAACAGAGTTGATAAATGCACACCATTGTGGGTTTGCTTCCTCGATTTACAAACCCCTCATTGTACAAACTTAGAAACCCCTATCTTTAAGGGACTACGTTTGACTAACGTCTTTCCTTTGAACTACTTTTGTTTTAGCATTCATAAAACAGAGTTGATAAATGCACACCATTGTGGGTTTGCTTCCTCGATTTACAAACCCCTCATTGTACAAACTTAGAAACCCCTATCTTTAAGGGACTACGTTTGACTAACGTCTTTCCTTTGAACTACTTTTGTTTTAGCATTCATAAAACAGAGTTGATAAATGCACACCATTGTGGGTTTGCTTCCTCGATTTACAAACCCCTCGTTGTACAAACTTAGCAACCCCTATCTTTAAGGGACTACGTTTGACCAACGTCTTTCCTTTGAACTACTTTTGTTTTAGCATTCATAAAACAGAGTTGATAAATGCACGCAATGATGTGTTTGATTCCTTGATTTACAAACCCCTCGTTGTACAAACTTAGAAACCCCTATCTTTAAGGGACTACGTTTGACCAACGTCTTTCCTTTGAACTACTTTTGTTTTAGCATTCATAAAACAGAGTTGATAAATGCACACCATGACGGCGTGGCGCAGTGGAAGAGTGGCCGTGCGCAACCCGAGTGTCCCTGGTTCAAATCCCACCTAGTACCAACCTCGTCACATCCGTTGTGTCCTGAGCAAGACACTTCACCCTTGCTCCTGATGGGTGCTGGTTGGCGCCTTGCATGGCAGCTCCCTCCATCAGTGTGTGAATGTGTGTGTGAATGGGTAAATGTGGAAGTAGTGTCAAAGCGCTTTGAGTACCTTAAAGGTAGAAAAGCGATATACAAGTACAACCCATTTATTTATCATTTATGATGTGTTTGATTCCTTGATTTACAAACCCCTCTTTGTACAAACTTAGAAACTCCTATCTTAAAAGGATTCGTCTCATTTTTCCACTCCGGCTTGTTAGTTTTATTGTAGTTACTATCCAGAAGGGGCCGTTTTACCAACGTATTTCCTTTAAACTACTTTTGTTTTAGCTTTTATAAAACAGAGTTGATAAATGCACACAATGATGTGTTTTCTTCCTCGATTTATAAACCCCTCATTGTACAAACTTAGAAACCCCTATCATTAAGGGACTCACCTCATTTTTCCACTCTGGCTTGCTAGTTTTATTGTACAGTTAATATCCAGGAGGGGCCGTTTTACCAACGTCTTTCCTTTAAACTACTTTTGTTTTAGCATTCATAAAACAGAGTTGATAAATGCACACAATGATGTGTTTGATTCCTTGATTTACAAACCCCTCGTTGTAAAAAGTTAGAAACCTCTATCTTTAAGGGACTCCGTTTTACCGTCTTGCTTTTAAACTATTTTGTTTTAGCATTCATAAAACAGAGTTGATAAATGTACACTATGATATGTTTGATTCCTTGATTTACAAACCCCTCGTTGTAAAAAGTTAGAAACCTCTATCTTTAAGGGACTCCGTTTTACCGTCTTGCTTTTAAACTACTTTTGTTTCAGCATTCATAAAACAGAGTTGATAAATGTACACTATGATATGTTTGATTCCTTGATTTACAAACCCCTCTTTGTACAAACTTAGAAAATCCTATCTTAAAGGGATTCGTCTCATTTTTCCACTGTGGCTTGGTAGTTTTATTGTAGTTACTATCCAGGAGGGGCCGTTTTTATCAACGTCTTTCCTTTAAACTACTTTTGTTTTAGCTTTTATAAAACAGAGTTGATAAATGCACACAATGATGTGCTTTCTTCCTCGATTTATAAACCCCTCATTGTACAAACTTAGAAACCCCTATCTTTAAGAGACTCACCTCATTTTTCCACTCTGGCTTGCTAGTTTTATTGTACAGTTAATATCCAGGAGGGGCCGTTTTACCAACGTTTTTCATTTAAACTACTTTTGTTTTAACATTCATAAAACAGAGTTGATAAATGCACACCATGATGTGTTTGATTCCTTGATTTACAAACCCCTCGTTGTAAAAAGTTAGAAACCTCTATCTTTAAGGGACTCCGTTTTACCAACGTCTTGCTTTTAAACTACTTTTGTTTTAACATTCATAAAACAGAGTTGATAAATGCACACCATGATGTGTTTGATTCCTTGATTTACAAACCCCTCGTTGTAAAAAGTTACAAACCTCTATCTTTAAGGGACTCCGTTTTACCAACGTCTTGCTTTTAAACTACTTTTGTTTTAGCATTCATAAAACAGAGTTGATAAATGTACACTATGATATGTTTGATTCCTTGATTTACAAACCCCTCTTTGTACAAACTTAGAAACTCCTATCTTAAAGGGATTCGTCTCATTTTTCCACTCTGGCTTGCTAGTTTTATTGTAGTTACTATCCAGGAGGGGCCGTTTTACCAACGTCTTTCCTTTGAACTACTTTTGTTTTAGCATTCATAAAACAGAGTTGATCAATGCACACAATGATGTGTTTTCTTCCTCGATTTATAAACCCCTCATTGTACAAACTTAGAAACCCCTATCTTTAAGGGACTCACCTCATTTTTCCACTCTGGCTTGCTAGTTTTATTGTACAGTTAATATCCAGGAGGGGCCGTTTTACCAACGTTTTTCATTTAAACTACTTTTGTTTTAACATTCATAAAACAGAGTTGATAAATGCACACAATAATGGTTTTGATTCCTTGATTTACAAACCCCTCGTTGTAAAAATTTAGAAACCTCTATCTTTAAGGGACTCCGTTTTACCAACGTCTTTCCTTCAAACTACTTTTGTTTTAGCATTCATAAAACAGAGTTGATAAATGCACACCATTGTGGGTTTGCTTCCTCGATTTACAAACCCCTCATTGTACAAACTTAGAAACTCCTATCTTAAAAAGATTCGTCTCATTTTTCTACTCTGGCTTGCTAGTTTTTTTGTAGTTACTATCCAGGAGGGGCCGTTTTACCAACGTCTTTCCTTTGAACTACTTTTGTTTTAGCATTCATAAAACAGAGTTGATCAATGCACACAATGATGTGTTTTCTTCCTCGATTTATAAACCCCTCATTGTACAAACTTAGAAACCCCTATCTTTAAGGGACTCACCTCATTTTTCCACTCTGGCTTGCTAGTTTTATTGTACAGTTAATGTCCAGGAGGGGCCGTTTTACCAACGTTTTTCATTTAAACTACTTTTGTTTTAACATTCATAAAACAGAGTTGATAAATGCACACAATGATGGTTTTGATTCCTTGATTTACAAACCCCTCGTTGTAAAAATTTAGAAACCTCTATCTTTAAGGGACTCCGTTTTACCAACGTCTTTCCTTTAAACTACTTTTGTTTTAGCATTCATAAAACAGAGTTGATAAATGCACACCATTGTGGGTTTGCTTCCTCGATTTACAAACCCCTCATTGTACAAACTTAGAAACTCCTATCTTAAAGGGATTCGTCTAATTTTTCCACTCTGGCTTGCTAGTTTTATTGTAGTTACTATCCAGGAGGGGCCGTTTTACCAACGTTTTTCATTTAAACTACTTTTGTTTTAACATTCATAAAACAGAGTTGATAAATGCACACAATGACGTGTTTGATTCCTTGATTTACAAACCCCTCGTTGTACAAACTTAGAAACCCCTATCTTTAAGGGACTACGTTTGACCAACGTCTTTCCTTTGAACTACTTTTGTTTTAGCATTCATAAAACAGAGTTGATAAATGCACACCATGACGGCGTGGCGCAGTGGAAGAGTGGCCGTGCGCAACCCGAGTGTCCCTGGTTCAAATCCCACCTAGTACCAACCTCGTCACATCCGTTGTGTCCTGAGCAAGACACTTCACCCTTGCTCCTGATGGGTGCTGGTTGGCGCCTTGCATGGCAGCTCCCTCCATCAGTGTGTGAATGTGTGTGTGAATGGGTAAATGTGGAAGTAGTGTCAAAGCGCTTTGAGTACCTTAAAGGTAGAAACGCGCAATACAAGTACAACCCATTTATTTATCATTTATGATGTGTTTGATTCCTTGATTTACAAACCCCTCTTTGTACAAACTTAGAAACTCCTATCTTAAAAGGATTCGTCTCATTTTTCCACTCTGGCTTGTTAGTTTTATTGTAGTTACTATCCAGGAGGGGCCGTTTTACCAACGTCTTTCCTTTAAACTACTTTTGTTTTAGCTTTTATAAAACAGAGTTGATAAATGCATACAATGATGTGTTTTCTTCCTCGATTTATAAACCCCTCATTGTACAAACTTAGAAACCCCTATCATTAAGGGACTCACCTCATTTTTCCACTCTGGCTTGCTAGTTTTATTGTACAGTTAATATCCAGGAGGGGCCGTTTTACCAACGTTTTTCATTTAAACTACTTTTGTTTTAACATTCATAAAACAGAGTTGATAAATGCACACAATGATGTGTTTGATTCCTTGATTTACAAACCCCTCGTTGTACAAACTTAGAAACCCCTATCTTTAAGGGACTACGTTTGACTAACGTCTTTCCTTTGAACTACTTTTGTTTTAGCATTCATAAAACAGAGTTGATTAATGCACACTATGACGGCGTGGCGCAGTGGAAGAATGGCCGTGCGCAACCCGAGTGTCCCTGGTTCAAATCCCACCTAGTACCAACCTCGTCACATCCGTTGTGTCCTGAGCAAGACACTTCACCCTTGCTCCTGATGGGTGCTGGTTGGCGCCTTGCATGGCAGCTCCCTCCATCAGTGTGTGAATGTGTGTGTGAATGGGTAAATGTGGAAGTAGTGTCAAAGCGCTTTGAGTACCTTAAAGGTAGAAACGCGCTATACAAGTACAACCCATTTATTTATCATTTATGATGTGTTTGATTCCTTGATTTACAAACCCCTCTTTGTACAAACTTAGAAACTCCTATCTTAAAGGGATTCGTCTCATTTTTCCACTGTGGCTTGGTAGTTTTATTATAGTTACTATCCAGGAGGGGCCGTTTTACCAACGTCTTTCCTTTAAACTACTTTTGTTTTAGCTTTTATAAAACAGAGTAGATAAATGCACACAATGATGTGTTTTCTTCCTCGATTTATAAACCCCTCATTGTACAAACTTAGAAACCCCTATCTTTAAGGGACTCACCTCATTTTTCCACTCTGGCTTGCTAGTTTTATTGTACAGTTAATATCCAGGAGGGGCCGTTTTACCAACGTTTTTCATTTAAACTACTTTTGTTTTAACATTCATAAAACAGAGTTGATAAATGCACACAATGATGGTTTTGATTCCTTGATTTACAAACCCCTCGTTGTAAAAATTTAGAAACCTTTATCTTTAAGGGACTCCGTTTTACCAACGTCTTTCCTTCAAACTACTTTTGTTTTAGCATTCATAAAACAGAGTTGATAAATGCACACCATTGTGGGTTTGCTTCCTCGATTTACAAACCCCTCTTTGTACAAACTTAAAAACTCCTATCTTAAAGGGATTCGTCTCATTTTTCCACTCTGGCTTGCTAGTTTTATTGTAGTTACTATCCAGGAGGGGCCGTTTTACCAACGTCTTTCCTTTGAAGTACTTTTGTTTTAGCATTTATAAAACAGAGTTGATAAATGCACACAATGATGTGATTTCTTCCTCGATTTATAAACCCCTCATTGTACAAACTTAGAAACCCCTATCATTAAGGGACTCACCTCATTTTTCCACTCTGGCTTGCTAGTTTTATTGTACAGTTAATATCCAGGAGGGGCCGTTTTACCAACGTTTTTCATTTAAACTACTTTTGTTTTAACATTCATAAAACAGAGTTGATAAATGCACACAATGACGTGTTTGATTCCTTGATTTACAAACCCCTCGTTGTACAAACTTAGAAACCCCTATCTTTAAGGGACTACGTTTGACTAACGTCTTTCCTTTGAACTACTTTTGTTTTAGCATTCATAAAACAGAGTTGATAAATGCACACTATGACGGCGTGGCGCAGTGGAAGAATGGCCGTGCGCAACCCGAGTGTCCCTGGTTCAAATCCCACCTAGTACCAACCTCGTCACATCCGTTGTGTCCTGAGCAAGACACTTCACCCTTGCTCCTGATGGGTGCTGGTTGGCGCCTTGCATGGCAGCTCCCTCCATCAGTGTGTGAATGTGTGTGTGAATGGGTAAATGTGGAAGTAGTGTCAAAGCGCTTTGAGTACCTTAAAGGTAGAAACGCGCAATACAAGTACAACCCATTTATTTATCATTTATGATGTGTTTGATTCCTTGATTTACAAACCCCTCTTTGTACAAACTTAGAAACTCCTATCTTAAAAGGATTCGTCTCATTTTTCCACTCTGGCTTGTTAGTTTTATTGTAGTTACTATCCAGAAGGGGCCGTTTTACAACGTCTTTCCTTTAAACTACTTTTGTTTCAGCTTTTATAAAACAGAGTTGATAAATGCACACAATGATGTGTTTTCTTCCTCGATTTATAAACCCCTCATTGTACAAACTTAGAAACCCCTATCATTAAGGGACTCACCTCATTTTTCCACTCTGGCTTGCTAGTTTTATTGTACAGTTAATATCCAGGAGGGGCCGTTTTACCAACGTTTTTCATTTAAACTACTTTTGTTTTAACATTCATAAAACAGAGTTGATAAATGCACACAATGATGTGTTTGATTCCTTGATTTACAAACCCCTCGTTCTAAAAAGTTAGAAACCTCTATCTTTAAGGGACTCCGTTTTACCAACGTCTTGCTTTTAAACTACTTTTGTTTTAGCATTCATAAAACAGAGTTGATAAATGTACACTATGATATGTTTGATTCCTTGATTTACAAACCCCTCTTTGTACAAACTTAGAAACTCCTATCTTAAAGGGATTCGTCTCATTTTTCCACTCTGGCTTGTTAGTTTTATTGTAGTTACTATCCAGGAGGGGCCGTTTTACCAACGTCTTTCCTTTAAACTACTTTTGTTTTAGCTTTTATAAAACAGAGTAGATAAATGCACACAATGATGTGTTTTCTTCCTCGATTTATAAACCCCTCATTTTACAAACTTAGAAACCCCTATCTTTAAGGGACTCACCTCATTTTTTCACTCTGGCTTGCTAGTTTTATTGTACAGTTAATATCCAGGAGGGGCCGTTTTACCAACGTTTTTCTTTTAAACTACTTTTGTTTTAACATTCATAAAACAGAGTTGATAAATGCACACCATGATGTGTTTGATTCCTTGATTTACAAACCCCTCGTTGTAAAAACTTAGAAACCTCTATCTTTAAGGGACTCCGTTTTACCAACGTCTTTCCTTTAAACTACTTTTGTTTTAGCATTCATAAAACAGAGTTGATAAATGCACACCATGATGGGTTTGCTTCCTCGATTTACAAACCCCTCTTTGTACAAACTTAGAAACTCCTATCTTAAAGGGATTTGTATCATTTTTCCACTGTGGCTTGCTAGTTTTATTGTAGTTACTATCCAGGAGGGGCTGTTTTACCAACGTCTTTCCTTTGAACTACTTTTGTTTTAGCATTCATAAAACAGAGTTGATTAATGCACACAATGATGTATTTGCTTTCTAGCACTCGCGTCTCGATTTACACACTCCTCAGTGTACAAACTTTTCGTTTTACGAACCAAATGCCGAAAAACAGCTTTAATGCAAAAAAATTACTTTTGACATGTTTTAGCCTTTATTACAGCATAATTTAGTTTTGATACCTGCTGTTTTGCTGATATCGGGCCAATATCTGATATTAATATCGGATCTTTGAGGGACTCGCCTCATTTTTCCACTCTGGCTCGCCAGTAATATTGTACAGTTACTACCCTGGAGGGGCCGTTTGGCCAACGTCTTTCCTTTAAACTACTTTTGTTTTAGCATTCATAAAACAGAGTTGATAAATGCACACCATGATGGGTTTGCTTCCTCGATTTACAAACCCCTCTTTGTACAAACTTAGAAACTCCTATCTTAAAAGGATTTGTCTCATTTTTCCACTCTGGCTTGCTAGTTTTATTGTAGTTACTATCCAGGAGGGGCCATTTTACCAACGTCTTTCCTTTGAACTACTTTTGTTTTAGCATTCATAAAACAGAGTTGATTAATGCACACAATGATGTATTTGCTTTCTAGCACTCGCGTCTCGGTTTACACACTCCTCAGTGTACAAACTTTTCGTTTTACGAACCAAATGCCGAAAAACAGCTTTAATGCAAAAAAATTACTTTTCACATGTTTTAGCCTTTATTACAGCATAATTTAGTTTTGATACCTGCTGTTTTGCTGATATCGGGCCGATATCTGATATTAATATCGGATCTTTGAGGGACTCTCCCCATTTTTCCACTCTGGCTCGCCAGTAATATTGTACAGTTACTACCCTGGAGGGGCCGTTTGGCCAACGTCTTTCCTTTAAACTACTTTTGTTTTAGCATTCATAAAACAGAGTTGATAAATGCACACCATGATGGGTTTGCTTCCTCGATTTACAAACCCCTCTTTGTACAAACTTAGAAACTCCTATCTTAAAAGGATTTGTCTCATTTTTCCACTCTGGCTTGCTAGTTTTATTGTAGTTACTATCCAGGAGGGGCCATTTTACCAACGTCTTTCCTTTGAACTACTTTTGTTTTAGCATTCATAAAACAGAGTTGATTAATGCACACAATGATGTATTTGCTTTCTAGCACTCGCGTCTCGGTTTACACACTCCTCAGTGTACAAACGTTTCGTTTTACGAACCAAATGCCGAAAAACAGCTTTAATGCAAAAAAATTACTTTTCACATGTTTTAGCCTTTATTACAGCATAATTTAGTTTTGATACCTGCTGTTTTGCTGATATCGGGCCGATATCTGATATTAATATCGGATCTTTGAGGGACTCTCCCCATTTTTCCACTCTGGCTCGCCAGTAATATTGTACAGTTACTACCCCGGAGGGGCCGGTTGGCCAACGTCTTTCCTTTAAACTACTTTTGTTTTAGCATTCATAAAACAGAGTTGATAAATGCACACAATGATGTGTTTGCTTCCTCGATTTACAAACCCCTCATTGGTCAAATGTTTCGATTTATGAACCAAATACCGAGACAAAAAAAAAAGCCTTTATGCACAAACATTATTTCAGCGGACAAATGTTTCATCTACTGATTGTGTGCCTCACACCCCAGTCCTTTTGCACCTTATGGTGTTCATTTAGTCAGCACAGCGGCGTTGTCGCTATCTACTGTGCTAAGTGCTACTTTCCATTACTTTTTACATGTTTTAGACTTTCTTACAGCTTAATCTAGTTTTGATACATGCTATTTTGCTGATATCGGGCCAATATCTAATATCAATATCCGATATCTAAGGTACTAACCTAATTCTTCCACTCTGGCTCACCAGTATTATTGTACAGTTACTATCCAGGAGAAGTTGTTTTACCAACGTCTTTCCTTTGAACTACTTCTGTTTAAGCATTCATAAAACAGAGTTGATAAATGCACACAATGATGTAGTTGCATCCTCGATTTACAAACCCTTCATTGTACCAACTTTTCAATTTACGAACCAAATACCGAAAACATGCTTTTATGCGCGACCTTCATCTGAGTGGACAAACGTTTCATCTACCG